>NC_138235.1:13737439-13963742 GCF_964197995.2 Scardinius erythrophthalmus | reverse complement strand
CATAATCAGTGAATGCCGATTCCAATGAGATCCAAGAGAGGAGTCGCTTGACTTTGCTAACTTCCAGAATAATCAAATACACGACAGAACTACTTTTACCCTTATGACTTTTCAGACGGTTGATTGATGATGGTGAATATATGAAATGACGTGTTGTCCCCTTGATCTCCTGCATGTTTTTGAGTTTACCTGGATGTCTTGGTGTTTACTTTCTTGAGTATTTGGACTGTGGATTGTCTTGCATGTGTAACCGGGGGTGAGTGACATACCCTCAGTTCACTTGTGACTCTATTGGTCAGGGCTGGTGTAACCAGATGTTTCTCTCTCCAACATTAAGTCACTTCTTATTTGCCTTGTGCATGATCTTTATAACCTTGGGATGATAGACGGTGTGTTTCTCAGTCGGTATTGTCGCTGTTTACCGCTTCGTCTGCTCTGCTGGGAAATCATTAATGCAAAGTTTAACATAAATTACAGCTGCTTTTTTTCCAAATTGCGCTATGGTTAGTGTCTTCATGTGGTTGTCTCATTGTGTTTTTTTTCTCTTACAGATTGAGAAGATCATGACTTTGATTGGTGCCGGCATTGACTTCTCCAAAGACCAGGATTGCTCCGCCACAGGTATGTGATGGCGTTACCCTTTCAACTGTGTCTAAACACTGCCCTGTTTCATTATTCATCTGAGAGAGTTTCTAACATAATGCACAATACATTGTGTTTTTAATTTATTGTATTTAATTGAGAGGGGAAATGTTTTTTGTTTTTTTCAATCACTGCTCATTGTAGCCAAAGTTAGCTGGCGGTTTGGTCTCCTGATGTTAACTGAGCATCAAGTGTCTTTGGGGATTGTATGTTTGAATGAGGATCTGCCTTCGGATCACCTCTCCTATGAAATGAGACCTGACTGAGCAGACCAGCAATGAAACACAATAACCTCTTGATGGGCAAGAGGAGGACGAAGGCCAAGTCCAGAAGAGTTACATTAGTGAATAAAGGATATGGGGTTGGCTGGCCCTTTAAATGGAGAATGAGAAATCCCAGTGTGCCGTTGAAGGACGAGGGGACACTTGAGAGTTAAATCAATGGGCGCTGAGATGCTTGACGATTCAGCCTTGTTGTGATGCATGACCTTGTTCTGTATGGAGGCAGTTTATTGACCTTCCTCTGGAATTAACCAAACTACAGCAATCGAGACTGTCACGCTTGCTGTACCACTCGGTCCTGTAAGCACGGTTTGGCAACTCCTGCAGAAACGGACGGGGAAGATTCTGTTCTTAAGTTTAAGCCTTGAATAAATCACCATCCTCACATCAGTTTATCTTAAAGCCTGTAGACACTGTTTCAAGTGGTTTGTGTCTCTGCAAGGGGCTTTTGTATTCCAACTGGGTTCATTGGCCCATATAACTAGCTAGAGGACCAGTCCTTCCACTGTCCTTTTGTCACATGGCACTGGCACTGACCTCATTTCCTGTTTCCTGCGGGCATCCTACTTGGACATGATTCCTGATTTTTAATTTTATTACTGGTGCTTACTAAAGCCAGCATTTATTACTTTTGCGCGTCCTTGACAATATGAATTTGAACAAACCCATAACCAAAGTTAGACTTTAAAGTGGTGCTTGTCCTGCACTGTTTGGTACCTCAAATCATGCAGCTTATTGAGTTGTGCTATTACCTTTTTAAGAAAACAGACTTCAGATTTTTGGATAAGCAATAAAATGGACAAATAAATCTAGGGACCAGAATATCATAGTGAGTGGGCTCTTTTGACTAGGCTAGAAAGCCACCACCTAGATACCTCCAAGAACAATCTTGGTTCTCTTGTATCATTTTAGATGGTAACAATACTTTTTTTTTTTTTAAGCTAAAGTGAACTACTTTGACTTTGACTTGGCCCACCTTTCCCAATATCAAGCCTTATAAAGGCACCTGTCACATCAAGAATACCATATTTCATTTACAAACTCCTGCGACAGAATTTTTTACAGATTTTTTTCGTTTTGTTTCTGTCTATGTTGATAAAGGTGCTAAAATATTTACATGCATGAGTATCAGGGGAATTAGAAGAAGAACTGCCCTGCAGCTTGGCAACAATCTCAGATCTACACCCTCCAGCCTAGAAGCTCTGCATATGCCTCTGTGTTTGTGCTTTGCTTTCTGTGTAAGCACTATTTATCATTGCACCTTGTTTCTTTCTTTGTCTTTTGAATCAATGCCTCTAATATTGTTACCGTAGTCGACTACACTTGCAAAAGAGGAATGGTCTTGGTCAGGTCAATGGATGGGACAAAGGTTCGATGAGTCCTTAGACAATGGACAGCAGGCCCGCAGTTTCTTTGAGGGGAAGAGCGAGCGAGGCAGGGAGGGGAGGAGACAGGGAGAGGGAGGGGAGAGCAGGAGTGAGGGAGAGAAAGGAGGAGACGGAGCAGGAGTGTTGCAGAGCAGAATTGACAGTGTCCGGTTGAACAAGGAGACCGCACCTTCTGTGCCGAAGGGATTACTGCTGCATTTCTTACAACATCCAGACTCGTCTGCACCCCTCGCCCTGCAAAGTGTGTCAAGTTTGAGCGCCGTTCTGTGGAGCAGGGTTGACAAACATCCCACTGACCTTGCATTTCTAATTGAGCAGCTGCCGTGATGTCTCAAGGAACTAGAGGGATATCTAGACGTCTGCAACATACTCGGAGGATTGACTGATGGTTTGGGAAGTGCACCCACTTTCTCTGTTTGGACTTCTATGATTCTGGGAAGACTTTGTTGTGTTGGAAAAGCGAGTCTTGTACTTTTGCGGTTGGGAGTCTCTGATTAAGTTGAATAACTCTGGCAGATACTAGTTCTCATTGGATCATTGGTTTTCTGTTCACTTTTTCTTTTAATTCCTCTTTGATTAGACCGACGACTTCAAGTCTAGGTTTATTAGTGAGGCATGTGTTTGGTGCCCTCTTTTCCGTCAGCTTCTTCTTCTGCAACTAAATTTAATCATAGGCAGGCATATTTGTTGTAGAATATAGCCTAGATGATATCAAGAGTTTTATCTGAGCAAAGAGTTGTGATAGCTTTTTTTTTCTCTCTGCCTACCAAACACCAGTGCTTGATCTCATGTACCTTTGATCCTAAGAACCACAGAGTGACTTTGTACAATGCAAGTCATGCAGTCCTGCCTGACTTTTAAGTACCAATATCATAGAGATTGGATTAAAAGTTAATTTGCATGAGGATGAAGAGCGCAGTATGCACAATTTAAGAGTTTCCAGGCTCATAGCAATTTTTAGTCACTCTTAGGAGATCAGGAGATTGTGACATTTTGAGAGTTATTAGTAAGAGTCACTCTGCATGGGATTGGTAGACATTGTTTGGACATAATTAGAGTTGCACGGACAACACGTCTGCTTGTGTTAGTTAAAGGTGGGACGTTTGTTTTGTGCACCTACCTCCACGTGGACACCCCAGGAGGGAAAGTTTTTCCTGATCCCCTGCTGTGCTCTTCCTCGTTAAACAGCTCAGTCCATTAGGGTGTGCGAAGATGGATCTGCAAGCTTGCATTTTCAGGAACTAGCTTTGCCGGGATTCTAAAGAAATTGGTTTTATTACAATGTTGTTTCTATGGATGCACATCGTCTTCTCTCACTGTTTGGATTGTGAAATCAAACCTTTGATTCATAGGCTGATTTTGGACTCAAATGGAAACTTCGATAATTGCTGGTCGTGGCCCCCAGCTGTTTTCTGTGTGCATATTTCATAGCAACTTGTTACAACTTTTTAAATATAAATTGGAAGGTAATGTGGAGTCGAAGTCTGTGATCAACCTCAGCGTTGGGCCCATCCTCATCCCAAATTCGGAAACACGAACTTCATTCTTAGCAAGCGTGGTTCGCCCCTGCTGTGGGAGCGACCACACCTCTCAGCCGGGATCCTGTCGCCTCTGCCTTCTTGGTGTTTGTGCTCTCGGCACTGCTGGCCGAGGATGATGTGGCAGTGCCACGTCTCTTCCTCCGAGTGCCGATGCTATCGTCTCAATGGTTTCTCGCTGCTCAAGCGCCTTCCTCTGTCCGCAGGTGGATCCGGGAGGCTACTGGAGCAGTCGGTCGGCGATTGGTTGGAGCATATAGGCCTTCCACAGTATGAGAGCAAGCTTCTGCTCAACGGCTTCGATGACCTGCGGTTCATGGTGAGTAACACGTGCCTTGTTTGTTTTAAAAGCATCTCACTTTTATTGCTACTGTGCCTTTAAGACTTTTCTATGTGAATGTACTCTGTTCTGATTGTCTAAACTGTTACAACTTTACATTTTACCTTGCCATTTGGATTTGCCATTGGTGTCTTTCCATGCCTGATCAGATTGCCATTAAGAAAATCTTCAGATCTCTACAAAATGCTTGTCATCAAAGAGCTTATATTTTTGTATGGCAGTTTTGATAGTCTGGTGGTTATGGATCTAGGCTAGTAACTCTGATTTTGCAGAGTAATCACCTTCAAGCACACTCCCAGAAAAAGAGAGGTTTCTCTTGTACCCTGAATAAATAAGTGTTTAGAAGTGTGCTGCCGTAGCAGAGTGGACCTGCAGCCAAGCACATTTCTGTAACAGCAGCGGGACAGTCAGCATTCGCTTTAAACTGGGAGGTCAAATGAACGGGGAGGGTTCTTTGGTTTAACATGATTTGCTATGGGAAAAATAGGCACTTATTCAAGGCAGATGCCCCGGTCTTTATCCAGGGCCTGAATGATCAATCATTAACAACCTAATTAGGACATTGTTGCGAGATTGGACGCTAAGTGGAATTTCTATGTAGGCAGAGCTCCGTTACGTCCAATAACTGCAGACTGTAGACAATAAAGGTTTATAAAACACTAGCCTCTGGAAAATAGGTTTTTATTAGCCCAATTTATAAAGAGTACTTTTAAGTGGTGTTTGCTAAGGCTTAAATTATCATCACCAAGAACTATACCTCAAATCATGCATTTTTTTTTTAAACTGAGGTGAGCCATTATAAATCTGGGTGCACAGACATTCATAATATTCACTATTAAAATGGTAAGTTCTCTATAATATGTACTAAATAAGTTGCAGTTTATGCTTATATGTCCTTTATGTAGCTCCATGTTAAGTTTAAGGAATAAACAACATAAAGATTGACATTTCAGCAAATATATTTATATACCGCTAATCAAGTGATATAGGTGATTTTTCTTTTGTCTTGTGCAACCCCTAAATATCATTTAATTTAGCCTTTTTTATGTGATAACTTAAACTGGTGGTAGACCAAAATGCAGTGTTCAAATTGGGAGAAAAGAGAGAAAAGTTTTTTTGGGCCACCCTAAAATATATATATATATATTAATAGCGATAATATCACTTCACCGCAGCAGGATTAGAGGAATATTCTAGGATTCCCAAAATTTGTCTCAGACAGCCAAATCGTGATCTTTTGACTTGGGCTTCCAGACCATGCTAGCAACATGTTGGAGATCACACAACATTTTCTCACTCAGAAAGTGTATGTGTGTATATATATATATATATATATATATAGTTGGAATTCGTAACACTCTGTTTTGGCTGTTGATTCACGTTTTTGAGGATTCATGTATAGTGACACAGCCCACAAACATGTTCCTCACCAGATTGAGAAGCCCATACGATGCTGTATTAAAGAACCTGGACTCCTCATAAGGGGCTGTGTTGTTTTTACCATGTGAGGTAATGAGGATTGATGGTGATGCGGTTGAAAGCCTCAGCTGGCCGAGGGAGGCGATGTGCGTGTTGTAAATCAAAGATAGAGACGGGCCCCTGGACGCCCTCTGTTCTACTCTGAGAGCCACCTCATTGCAGAAGTAATGAAGGTTTTATGGCCAAGCTGGTCAGCTGTGTGTGTGTGTGTGTGTGTGTGTGTGTGTGTGTGTGTGTGTGTGTGTGTGTGTGTGTGTGTGTGTGCATCTCTTGATGCATTGGGCCATCTCTGCAGCTCCTTCATAACATTATGCTAGGTGTTGCGTAGATAGAAAGGTTGGAGAGGTTAAATTCCATTAATGTTCTCTGTTAGCTATTAATGACACTGATGTCCAAATGAGGGTAGTCACCAGTCAAATAAAAAATAGTTATACAATTAACAACAATTATACTTCTCACACAAGTAAACAAAATTCACCATTTATAATTTTCAGTTAAACAGTTGGTATCATTTCTTTCACATACTGTTCAATATACGGTACCATTCAGAAGTTTGTTTTGCACAATAAAAAAAAAATATATATACTTTTTTATTTAGCAACGGCATATTAAATTCAGTCAATGTTACAAAAGTCAAAAACATGCTGTTTTTTTTTTTACTTTCAGCAAAGAATCCTAAAAATTTGTCACAGTTTACACAGAAATATTAAGCAGTAAACCTGTTTTCAACATTGATAATAATCAGAAATGTTTCTTGAGCATCAGATAATCATATAAGAATGATTTCTGCCATCACAGGATTAAATTATATTTTAAAATATATTCTAATAGGAAACATATTGTAAAGATTTGGTAATATTTCACTGTATTTGCTCAAATTAATGCAGCAGTGGTAAGCAAGAGACGTTTGAACGGTAGCATATATGCAGTCTCAGCTCATAATGCTGTGCTCAAAGTCAGTGGCGTGGCATGATGCGGTCACATAATCACATAATGCGTTCTTTGGATGTGAGTGTTCAGCACAGCCGAAGTACACAATAACACAGATACTGGAGGCCAGTCTCTCTGCTGTGTTCAGATTGCCTTGCCTGAATGCATTTGTGGACTTGTGCTGATTTATATATGCAGGATTAATAAATCTTAGCTGGACCGTACAGCTGTACTCTCTTACATACTTAACTCTGAGTGTCACAGTGGAGACGAGTAAGAAATGAATTCGGCTTGGATTTGTTTATATGCTGGTCTGTATCTCATCATACTGTAGCCTAGACACTTTGAGCTTCTTAAGGAAAAACGCTCAATTTCATCTCCATGCATTGAAACTGCAGAAAGGTCATTTTTAACTCTGAGCTGATTGGAAGGAGGCAGGCGTTTTCACATGACTATTTTAACAGCTCAGCGGGTTTAGCATCTTCAGCTGTCGATGTGTTTAATATCTGCAGAACGCTTTGAACATCACCCTAAAGCTCCATCTCGTCTTTGTCTTTTTTTGGAGATGAAGACTTCATCTTCCTCTGCTCACGCTCTGTTTTTCATGGCAGAGTGTAGGATTGACGATCCGTTCTCTCTAAGATAATACTGGTGCAGAACGCTTGTGCTTTTTATGCATGGATAAACACTTTTTTTTTTTCTTTTGTAGCATTTCCTTTCCTTTCTCTTCTCTTTCATCTTAGTTTACCAGAGTTCTCCTCACTATATTTAAACAGAACAGGGGCTCCAGACAGCAACTAAGTTGGATTGCAATGCAAAAGAAAAAAGAAATTCAGAAATAATTTATTATTGAGAGTACGTTTACACGACAATGATATGCTTAAAGGGATACTCCCACTTTTTTTGGAAATAGGCTCATTTTACAACTCCCCCAGAGTTAAACAGGTGAGTTTTACCGTTTTTGAATCCATTCAGCCGATCTCCGGTTCTGGCGGTACCACTTTTAGCATAGCTTAGCATACATCATTGAAGTGGACAAGACCATTAGCATTTCTCTCATAAAAATGACCAAAGAGTTTCGATATTTTTCCTATTTAAAACTTGACTCTTCTGTAGTTACATCGTTCACTAAGACCGACGGAAAATGTAAAGTTGCGATTTTCTAGGCTGATATGGCTAGGAACTATACTCTCATTCCTGCGTAATAATCAAGAAACTTTACTGCCGTACCATGAGTGCAGCAGGCGTAATGATATGACGCAGCGCCTGAAAATAGGCTACCTTCCGTCAACATAACCAACGTGACAACCTGCTTGCACAGGGAGCATTGGAAGTTACTGAGCTGGGAACTATTTTCAGGCGCTGCGTCATATTATGTTGGACGTTTATGATATTTAATTACTTTCAGCGTGTCTACACCGTACGCGACCGCTATACGCGACCGTTATAACTAGAAGCTGTCTACTCCGTACGCGACCGTTATAACTAGAAGCTGTCTACTCCGTACGCGACCACTATACGCGACCGCTATAACTAGAAGCTGTCTACACCGTACGCGACCGCTATACGCGACCACTATAACTAGAAGCTGTCTACACCCGACGCGACCGCTATAACTAGAAGCTGTCTACACCGTACGCGACCGCTATACGCGACCACTATAACTAGAAGCTGTCTACACCCGACGCGACCACTATAACTAGAAGCTGTCTACACCGTACGCGACCGCTATAACTAGAAGCTGTCTACACCGTACGCGACTGCTATAACTAAAGCTGTCTACACTGTACGCGACTGCTATAACTAGAAGCTGTCTACACCGTACGCGACCGCTATAACTAGAAGCTGTCTACATCGTACGCGACCGCTATAACTAGAAGCTGTCTACACCGTACGCGACCGCTATAACTAGAAGCTGTCTACACCGTACGCGACTGCTATAACTAGAAGCTGTCTACACTGTACGCGACCGCTATACGCGACCACTATAACTAGAAGCTGTCTACACCGTACGCGACCGCTATAACTAGAAGCTGTCTACACCGTATGCAACCGCTATAACTAGAAGCTGTCTACACCGTACGCGACTGCTATAACTAGAAGCTGTCTACACCGTACGCGACCGCTATACGCGACCACTATAACTAGAAGCTGTCTACACCGTACGCGACCGCTATAACTAGAAGCTGTCTACACCGTACGCGACTGCTATAACTAGAAGCTGTCTACACCGTACGCGACCGCTATAACTAGAAGCTGTCTACACCGTACGCGACTGCTATAACTAGAAGCTGTCTACACCGTACGCGACCGCTATACGCGACCACTATAACTAGAAGCTGTCTACACCCGACGCGACCACTATAACTAGAAGCTGTCTACACCGTACGCGACCGCTATAACTAGAAGCTGTCTACACCGTACGCGACTGCTATAACTAAAGCTGTCTACACTGTACGCGACTGCTATAACTAGAAGCTGTCTACACCGTACGCGACCGCTATAACTAGAAGCTGTCTACATCGTACGCGACCGCTATAACTAGAAGCTGTCTACACCGTACGCGACCGCTATAACTAGAAGCTGTCTACACTGTACGCGACCGCTATAACTAGAAGCTGTCTACACCGTACGCGACTGCTATAACTAGAAGCTGTCTACACTGTACGCGACCGCTATACGCGACCACTATAACTAGAAGCTGTCTACACCGTACGCGACCGCTATAACTAGAAGCTGTCTACACCGTATGCAACCGCTATAACTAGAAGCTGTCTACACCGTACGCGACTGCTATACGCGACCACTATACCTAGAAGCTGTCTACACCGTACGCGACCGCTATAACTAGAAGCTGTCTACACCGTACCCGACCGCTATACGCGACCACTATACCTAGAAGCTGTCTACACCGTACGCGACCGCTATAACTAGAAGCTGTCTACACCGTACGCGACTGCTATAACTAGAAGCTGTCTACACCGTACGCGACCGCTATAACTAGAAGCTGTCTACACCGTATGCGACTGCTATAACTAGAAGCTGTCTACACCGTACGCGACCGCTATACGCGACCACTATAACTAGAAGCTGTCTACACCCGACGCGACCGCTATAACTAGAAGCTGTCTACACCGTACGCGACTGCTATAACTAGAAGCTGTCTACACCGTACGCGACCGCTATAACTAGAAGCTGTCTACACCGTACGCGACTGCTATAACTAGAAGCTGTCTACACCGTACGCGACCGCTATACGCGACCACTATAACTAGAAGCTGTCTACACCCGATGCGACCGCTATAACTAGAAGCTGTCTACACCGTACGCGACCACTATAACTAGAAGCTGTCTACACCGTACGCGACCGCTATAACTAGAAGCTGTCTACACCGTATGCGACCGCTATACGCAACTGCTATAACTAGAAGCTGTCTACACCGTACGCGACCGCTATACGCGACCACTATAACTAGAAGCTGTCTACACTGGACGCGACCGCTATAACTAGAAGCTGTCTACACCGTACGTGACCGCTATACGCGACCGTTATAACTAGAAGCTGTCTACACCGTACGCGACCGCTATACGCGACCACTATAACTAGAAGCTGTCTACACCATACGCGATCGCTATAACTAGAAGCTGTCTACACCGTACGCGACTGCTATAACTAGAAGCTGTCTACACTGGACGCGACCGCTATACGCGACCGCTATAACTAAAGCTGTCTACACTGGACGCGACCGCTATACGCAACCACTATTACTAGAAGCTGTCTACACCATACGCGACCGCTTTAAAGGTGCATTGTGCAAGTCTCTGAGTTTTTGCAGAACTATGCCCCCTCTGGCGACAAGCGAAACTGCAACCAGAGGTGTGCACGCTCATGGACCACACGCACACACACGCTTGCACGAGCGCGAGCTGTTCATAACCAAAGGAGCATCAGCCGCACAAATCTTTTGTTTACAGTCATAATGTCTTCAGAGGTAATAAAGTTATAAATCTGCAAGTCATTTTAAATATGTGAAAGGAAAGGCATTTGAGTAAATGACACACTTATGTGTGAGGGGAAAACGGGGGTAGTAGAAAACTTCGGTTTTTGTTTTCATCTATCTCCATGTTGAGCCCTAGAGCAGACCAGAGATTCCAACGAACAGTATTTATATAGTTTTACCTTTTGTACACAGCCACGTCCAAGTGATCTGAGGGCGCGGGCGCTTCCTAGTGTGTGCAGACCGGAGATCTCTCCATTTGTTGAAAGCCTTCCCGATGTTGACTCTCGTCTTATTCCGACGCCTGTGGCACTAGACAAAAGTTTTCTTTTCTTTGTCTTACGTGGAGTTTGCGTTGGGGTTTGGAATGAACTACAAGCTGGTCTCTTTGAATCCATCTTCTACTTTTGTCGAAAGTTGACTAAAGTTTTGTCGCTCGAGTTGTCTTCGCTGATACGGAGAATGGCGGCGAATACACAAACCTGCCAGACATAGCCAGGTGAGCGTGAACGCGCATGACATCACGCCCAGTCTCATATTCCGTCCCGAATCCCTCTTATTTATTTTACTGTACAGGATTATAGAGGCAATCGCAGTGATCAAAGAAGGGCTCATTCAGCCCATCAGGCAATTGTTTAAGCATGTATGGGTTAGAAAAACGGGTATTTTTAACATGAAATGTTGCGCAATGCACCTTTAACTAGAAGCTGTCTACACTGGATGCTGTTTTTACTGTATTTATCATCAAATAAATGCAGTCTTAGTGAGCAGAAGACACTTTATAAAAACCATAAAAAAAAATCTTACCAAACCAAAACTTTTGAAAGGTAGTTTAAGTGCCATATAGCTATTTACGCGTCCATTTACACTACAGTTAAAATACTTCTTTGAAATTTGCCTAATGACCTGATGCGAGGATTTGTTACTCATCGTTTTGCGTATGTGGTGAACACGCATTGGAAGATGGGATGTGATTTGTAAAAGCATTCACATCTCTTCTTTAACTAGTGTGGTTTCATGCATATTAAAGAACTTCTGAAAGTCAGAGCTGGAGTAACACACATGCGATACTAGATAGAGTCCAAAACATTACTCTTACTTTCCTAACTAATTCCAAATGCATTGGAGACGGAGTGCAGGAGAACGTCTCAAAGCTCTCGCTTTCATTCGGACACCTGGGGTGAGTTCGTCTTACGTCTTTCCAGAAGTGCATTACCACCCGCATCCATCTCCATTCCTTCTTCCCATCCCGTCCTCCTCTCTGCACTCCACTTCTCTATAATTCACCCCAAAGAAGCCCATCGCCTTTGATCTCGCCGGAGATATTTGATCAATAATTAAAATGAGCTTGTCTGCCATGTATTTAGGTCTTGCATTAAGAAACTGTCTCCGATTTGACTTTAATATGTTGCTATTTTTACTTGTGCTTGAGTATTAACACGCATGTTAAAATGAAGGAAAATCTGAGGAAACAAAGTGGATTTCGTGAGGTGCAATATGGGAAATGTAATTGTGCGATGTCAGAAGTGATGGGTAGAAGCGTGATATCCAGTTAAGCAGGTTAATTAAGTGTGTTCATTACATCCATTAGTTTACTCGGAGCGATCTAAAGCGCTGTTCTCCGCTGTTTGTGTCATACCTGTGAGAACGGTGTGATCTGTTCAGTGTTATTGGAAAGAGGTTTAAATAAATGAGATTGAGCGTCTGCTCAATATTGCTCAGCCTTTTGGGAATATACAGTTTGAACTACATCAACATTTTCACATACAAAAAGGTTAGTCAATCAGAGACATCTTACATTTGGTTTATAAGAGTAAGTGGGGAAATTATGGAAGCTTGTTTCCGCCACAGAATAAAACATTTTAAAAGATAATTGCGACTTTTTATCTCACAATTGCGAGTTTACATCTCGCAATTCTGACTTTATTTCTCAGAATTGCGAGATATAAAGTCAGAATTGTGTGAAATAAAGTCGCAATTGCGTGTTATAAAGTCAGAATTTCGAGATATAAAGTCAGAATTGCGTGTTATAAAGTCAGAATTCTGACTTTTTTCTCGCAATTGCGACTTTATATCACGCAATTCTGACTTTATAACACGCAATTGCGATTTTAAATCTCGCAATTCTGACATCTTTTCTCAGAATTGTGAGATATAAAGTCCAATTCTAAGGAAAAAAAAGACAGATTTTTTTATTTATTTTTTTTTACCACAGAATAATTTATATCTCACAATTCTGACTTTATAACACGCAATTGCGACTTTATATCGTGCAATTCTGACTTTATATCTCTCAATTGCGACTTTATTTCTCAGAATTGCGACTTTATATCTCGCAATTCTGACTTTATATCTCGCAATTCTGAGAAAAAAAGTCACAATTCTGACTTGATATATCGCAATTGTGAGAAAAAAAGTCAGAATTGTGAGATAAAAAGTCGCAATTATTATTATTTATTTATTATTCAGTGGCGGAAACAAGCTTCCATAGAAAATAGACACACACCAAAAAAAAAAAAAACGTATTTAAAAAAATAAATAAAATGCTGCAAAAGCCGAAATGTTCCGTTTAGGGCCGGCGGATGTTAGCATTCTCCTTGCCACTGTCCCCATGTGCAGCCAGCTTACAAAGTCATCAAGGCACTTGCATTTGCAGAGCGAGGTGAGAAGTGAAATTAGCTTTACGTTTGGGTCAGTGAATAGCACTGCAGAATGACCGGCCACAGAAAAGAGCTGGCATCACGATCAGATATCAACACCAGTACCAGATGCACCCGGAGAGTGTGTGTGTGTGTGTGTGCGTGTGTGTGTGTGTGTGTGTGTGTGTGTGTGTGCGTGCGTGCGTAGCATCGATTTCAAATAAATGCTGTTCTTCTAAACTTTCTTTTCAAAGAATCCTGAATGAAATCTATCAGTTTCCACAAAAATATGAAGCAGCACGACTGTTCTCAACATTGATATTAATAAATGTTGGTTACACTTTATTTTAAGGTGATGTAGTTTCATTGTACTTAGTCCAATAAGTACTGATTATTATTAATTAACTACACGTACTTACTATAGAGTTATGGTTTTAGGGTTAGTTACTTGTAATTATGCAGAATTTACTGTTTTTAGTATAGTAAGTACATGTAGTAACATGTAACTACGTCACCTTAAAATAAAGTGTGACTGAAATGTTTTTAAGCAGCAAATCATCATATTAGAGTGATTTCTGAAGGATCATGTGACACTGAAGACTGGAGTAATGATGCTGAAAATTCAGCTTTGATCACAGGAATAAATTACATTTTAATATATATTCACATACAGTTGAAAACCGTTCTTTAAATTGTAATATATTTCACATTTTTTCATTATTTTTGATTAAATACAGCCTAGATCATCTTAAGAGACTTTAAATCTTTAAAAGATCCCTTAAAACTTAACTTTTGACACAAAATAAGTTTATTTGTGCAAATATACAGTCAAACCACCATTTATTCAGACACCTTCAACATTTCTCACATTATCACAGTTTATTCACTATTGTTTAGAAAATGGTAATGAAATATGACAATAACTCAGTTATCAAAACAGTTGATATTTCACTGGTTTTGGCCGTCCTTCTGTTTGACTGTCTCACAGATGAATTAGGTTGAATATCTGTCAGCTGTTAACTTTAACTACACAATTAGATAATACCAATTACCGAGCAATGCTTAATTTTGATCAGTCTGTGATGTAAAAAGGTCGCATTAGCAATTAAAGAAAAAACACTGAAGCAAAACATGGACATGTCAAAGTGTCTGAATCATTTTGGGTCCCAAATTTGTATAAATTTTACTGGTAGTCGACTACTGTATGAAGAATTTGTGGGTCTAATATGTCACAGTTTACTTTATTGTGCTATCCTCACTTACATAAATTAACTATAGTGTCCTGCACCCACTAGTAAAAAAATATTAAAAAAAATTATATCTGGTGTCTGAATAATTTTTGGTTTGACTGTATGTGTATATATATATATATATATATATATATAAATAAATATATATATATATATATATATATATATATATATATATATATATATAATATAATATAATATAATATAATATAATATAATATAATATAATATAATATAATATAATGTGTAGGCCTATCATTATTTATGGTAGTCTATTGGTTTACATTAATCTATCATATACAGTTTAATAGCAATTTATTTTTCAAACAACCACCAAACTATCAGTATCAGTACATTTTGTTTTTAATAACTGAATGTTTGCCTCACAACTCTTGTATCAGTACGACCATATTAAAAATGTGTGAGTGACCTTTGCTGGACGTGTATTCACCCGCGTCACGCCTGTTGATTTATGATTGACAGAAGTGCAGGAGCTCTGAACCAGCCAGCGTCTGATTGGTGCTTCTGAAAAAGGCGTCTCTTGATGTCATTGGCATGATTGCTAGTGTGCAGAATGATTACAAATGCTTCTGTAGTCATAAAGCATCTGCGTCGTTCCTCAAAGTTAATTCAAGCTCCTCTGCATTAGATTTCCTCTGAGGTTTTCCACAACAGATTTCTCTTGATTCCTCATGCACTGCTGCTGGAATTGAGCTGTTGTTTGGTGGACTTCCCTGATTCTCTGTTCTGCCATCATGAGGAATCTCTCCACAACTGGAATCAAAGTTTTATTCTCAGATGTCTTTGTGAAATTGGATAGTTCTAAAAAGACATTACTTTGCAAAGTTTGCAAAGTCTACAAAGTCTCTAGAGCCGTGAGTCATACAAGCTTTTAGTGCTGTTTGCAAAGGAGAATCACTGTTATATACTTGGGGTTTTGGATTTAAATGCAAAGTATACAAAAGTTTGCCTCGTCCTTCATTGTTTGTGGTACAGACATGAACGATACCTACAGCCTTTTTGTTGTTTGTTTTGGTCTTTTGTTTGTGTTGTGTTTGTTCTGAGTTTTTGTTTTGTGGTCTGCTTTTTATTGTTTGTGTTATTGCTTTTGATTTGTGTTTTGCTTTTTGTTGTTGGTATTTTATTGGGTTTTTTTGTGTTTGTGTTTTTGATTTGTCTGTGTTTTTGGATGGGGTTGTTTGGTTCTGTTTTGTTTGTTTATTAGTTTCAAATTTTTGTTTTGTGGTTTGCTTTTTGTTTTTGTTATTGGTTTGTGTTTTGTTTTTTAGTGTTTGGAGTTTTGATTTGTCTTGTGTTTTTGGATGGGGTTTGGTTTTGTTTGTTTGGAGTTTTGTTTTTTTGGTCTGCTTTTCATTGTTTGTGTTATTGGTTTTGGTTTGCGTTTTGCTTTTTGTTGTTAGTGTTTTATTGTCTTTTTGTGTTCTATTTGGGTGGGGTTGTTTGGTTCTGTTTTGTTTGTTTGGAGTTTTGTTTGGAGTTTGCTTTTAGTTGCTAGTGTTTTATTGATTGTATTGTTTTTGGTGGTGTTTGGTATGGCTATTGTTTGATTTTAATTTTATTTTAGAAATAAAATGTTCTTGTTGAAGTGGGGATTGTGACTGAAGGATTGTGTTGAAGTGTGAATCTTTCTTTTGTAAGAATGGACTCTGAGTCTCTCAATCGGCACATGGGGTTGAAATTATGAAAAAAGGTTCAGAAAAGTGACATTATGTTGATGCTATTTAATTTGATAGTTGATTAGTTAGTTTCCAAATACTTTTTGGAGCCTGAATGTACATCCTCCATTTGTTTCGTATTCAGTTGTCGCATAATCGCATTTGTAGAAAAAAATTATCTACATCTCTGTGTTATACTCAGACTTCAGTCTTTACTGAAGACTGATAATGGGAGAAGAAGAGTTAAGTGGAATAGAGAGAGAGAGAGCGAGAGGAAGATGAAAAGAGGACAGAGACAGATTGATCCACCTTAACCTTTATGCATTCAGCCGCCGTTTCTTCACTCTAAATGATTTGGGCAGTTTTACTCGAACCTATTCCCCATCTGCCTCCCTCACTCACTTTACCACAGGATGAGCAGATGAGACGTGAAGTGGCTCAGATCGCTCATGCTGTTTGAGTGGAGTGAACGATGACGGACTGTGATGTGATTCGTCATGTTCATCAGAGCATTAGATGTCTCATATTTGATTCAGATCTGCAGATCCTTCATTGCACAGGACGTCTGTGATGATTACCCACTGCACCACTTTCCTTCACCAGCCACAACTGTAGGACTTTACTCCATGTGTTTCCATTCCGTCTGTCCAGCGAAGTGTAGTGTGGAGGGACCGAATCACAGCCAATCAGAACATTTTGTTTAGCCTTTTTATTGTTTTATTGATTATTTTTTTTTTTTTTTTGTGGCTTGCTTGTTTGTGTTTTATTATTGTTTTCATTTTGTGTTTTGCTTTTTATTAGTGTTTTATTGGTTTTGTTTTGTGTTGGTTTGGAGGTTTTGTTTTGTTTTTTATTTTTGTATTATTGATTTCATTTTGTGTTTTGCTTTTTGTTAGTGTATTATTGATTTTGTTTTGAGTTTTTTGTGGCTTGCTTGTTTGTTTTATTGGTTTTGTTTTGTGTATGCTTGAAGTTTATGTTTTCTGGTTTGCTTTCAGTTGTTTGTTTTATTGGTTTAGTTTTGTGGTGGTTTGGGTGTTTTGTTTTGTGTTTGTTTTTATTATTGGTTTCATTTTGTCTTTTGCTTTTTGTTAGTTTTTTATTGGTTCTGTTTTGTTTGTTTGGAGTTGTTTGTGGCTTGCTTGTTTGTGTTTTATTGGTTTTATTTTGTTTGGAGTTTTTGATTTGTGCTTTTATAGTTTGTATTATTTATTATTTGTGTTTTGCTTTTTTAGTATTTTATTGATTGTTTTGAAATTTTTGTGCTTGTCTGGAGGTTTTGTTTTTGGTTGTTTGTATTATTGGTTTTGTTGTATTATTGTTTGGAGTTTTTGTTTTGTCTTTTTGTTTGTTTGTTTTTACTTTGTTTGATTTGGTATGTTATGGTTTGATGTTATTGTTTCACGGATTGTGACTGAAGTATTGTGTTGCAGTGTTTATATTTGCTAGCATGGACTCTCGGCACATAACGACAGCCGGTGCTTCACAGCATACACTGAAGCAATGCGTGTTGGACACTAAATGTGCCAGTTCACTGTAAATCACAGTTATCTTACGAGAGATACTCTCGTACTGCGTAGAATACGCTAGGGGAAAATCCTTTTCCACGAGAATACTGAAGCCAAAAAATGATCCTTTAATTTTGTATTAATGTAAAACGCGTTGCGGCAGCATACAGACATAGGCGAGGCAGCTCGCGCGCCTATTGGCTGGTCTGCTGGCCTGCTGGCAACTGCTTAAGCCTATTGAGCGAGACCTAGAGTGACGTCAGACCCAATGAGGGCGCTTCGCGCCCTCTGCGTCACGTCCCGCCGAAACGGGCGTGGCTTAGGTCTATAAATACCGCTCGCAGGCATTATTTCTCTGATTTTTCATCCTTCAGCGAAGCAACTCACATCGCTGGATCCGAGAAGAAGCCGCGCTGTTGAAGAAGCACCTCAGCGGGATGAGTCGACGAAGCTGCCGGCCGCGCCGCCTTCATCGCCTTCCTGCTGCGCTATCCAGCGCCCATATCCTTTTATTGCACTGTGTGTGTGTGTTCGCCGGCGCGACTCACACTGTCTAAAAGAGCTGCGTCTTTTTCAAGATGCCTGCTTGTGGCTCGTGCAGAGCCGCACTCAGCGACGGGGACCGCCATGTCATCTGCGCTTCCTGCCTGGGTCAAGAACATGCAGCTCTCGCGCTCGCTGATGGCGACTGCCATCACTGCGAGCTGTTGCCATTAGCGACTCTGAGGACTGGCACTGTTCAACGAGACTGCGCCCACACCTGGGAGGGGGATTCCTGCTCTCTCATAGCATCAGGCAGTGAGGATTGGGCGGGCTCTGAGGATCCCGCCCCCCCTGCCCGTGCTTCTACGGGAAAGAGAGCGAGCATTGAGGCGGAGCTCATGCGCGTGCTCACTCAGGCCACGGCGAGCCTCGGCCTCGAGTGGATTACGCCTGAGCAGCCTGCTCACAACCGGCTGGACGGCTACTTCCTGCCTGGGGAGCGCGTTTCACCTGCATCCAATCCTTTTCGGCCAGGACACGGTCCTCTGTCTCTTTGGCGTTCTCCGATGTCGACGACGCAAAGAACAGAGGCTACCACTCCCTGCCGCCGGTCGAAGAGGCTATTGCAGCGCACTTATGCCCGCCCTCTGCTGGACGGCGTGCTAAGATGGCGCTGCCCTCAAAAGCCTGCCGCACGACGTCAACCCTGCTCCGCCGCGCTTTCTCCGCCGCCGGGCAGGCCGCGTCAGCGTTGCACACCATGGCCACGCTCCAGATATACCAGGCCGATCTCCTCCGCCAGCTGGACGAGAGAGGACCTGACGCAATCTGCGTGCCGGACTTGAGGAGCGCTACAGACCTCGCTCTTCGTGCCACCAAGTCTCAACGCCGCCAAACCCAGAGCTCGAGACCGCGCTCTCGCTCATCCGGCCGCCGCCCCGCCCCGCGTGGCCCGCGGCAGAAGGTTGCGTTGAAGCCAGAGGCCCCGAAATCATCCTAGCACGCCTAGGAAAGCGACGGTGTCCAAGTCCCGCTGCGGCCGGACTTCCACCAAAGCTTGCCGCTCGTCCAGTTCCAGGAAATGTGACTGGTCCAGCGTATTTAGCAGCCAACAAGCCGGTTCCATTACCCGCTTGCCTGCACACAAAAGCCGTTTTTATGGCTACCCAGATAAATCCCTTAAAGAGTGTATTTTCTGGTGTCCCGGCCACGGCGGACGGTGTTTCATGTGTAGAAAAAATGGCCACTACTCAGTGCCCATTCCTACACACAAGCACAGCCCTTCACACAGGGCCCGCGCACATAAAATCGACTCAGATCGATTGCGCTTCAAATGTAGCAAAAGTGCCCACTACCCAGTGCCCACTAACGCTACTTCCCACATGTCTCACGGTCCCTGTAAATACAGGACCAGTATGCATATGCTCTGCTCACGCGAGCAATGCTGTAAAGGTGGTGTATGTGCCCGCTGCTCTGCGCCCACGCCCACACACAGACATGAAACTAGCCCAGCCCTCCTCCTCTCAGCTAAACACTGCGGAGGAGTCGAGCGCGGGCATTCTGCCCGCTGTTATCAGCGCGCCCCCTGCCTCAGATGTCATGAGCGCGACGCTTATGTCACAGCACACAAAAGCCGCTGTATCGCGAGCCGATCAGAGTGTGCTTCGCATCCAGCCCCTAGCTACTCGCGCACCTGCGTGGGAAAAGCTTCCCGGGGTTTCGAGATGGGTGCTGAACATCATAAAAGAAGGCTATTCGCTGCAGTTTCGTCGACGCCCTCGCCGCTTCATGGCGCGCGTCGAGACCACGGTAGAATCGAAAGTAGCTCATCTACTTCGAGCCGAGATTTTGAAACTGTTGAGCAAAGGGGCTATAGAACCTCTATCTCATGCTCAAAGCGAGGGGGGGCTTTACAGCAGATACTTCCTGGTGCCCAAAAAAGACGGGGGTCTCAGACCCATACTAGATCTGCGGCAGCTGAACAGAGCGCTTATGAAGCGCCAGTTCAGGATGCTCACAACCAGAAAAATCCTCGCGCACGTCCGCCAGGGGGACTGGTTTGTGTCAATAGATCTAAAGGACGCGTATTTTCAAATACAGATAGCGTCACGTCACAGGCGATTTTTGAGATTCGCCTTCGAGGGCCAGGCATATCAGTACACAGTCCTGCCTTTCGGCTTGTCCCTGGCACCCCGTACATTTACGAAGTGCATGGACGCAGCGCTCGCACCCCTCAGATTACGGGGCATACGAGTGCTGAACTATCTGGACGACTGGCTGATTCTAGCCCAATCTCACTCAGAGCTCGTAGAGCACAGGACCATTTTACTCGATCACCTCGAGAATCTCGGTCTCGCAGTGAACTGGGAAAAGAGCTCGCTTTTCCCCAGACAGATTATATCTTTTCTGGGAATAGAGCTGAACTCGCTGCTAATGACAGCACGCCTGTCATCTCAGCGCACACTGGACATTCGGCGCGCAGCCGGCTCCTTCCGCTGCGGCGCGATAGTCCCTCTCAAAGCTTTTCAAAGGATGCTCGGTCTGATGGCCTCAGCATCTTCAGTTCTCCAGTTGGGCCTTCTGTGCATGCGCCCACTGCAGTTCTGGCTCAGAAAGAGAGTACCACGCTCAGCGTGGGCCTCCGGTCAGCTTCGCGTCAAGGTCAATCAAGCATGCATTGCAGCTTTGAAACCTTGGGAGGCAAAAGACTGGTACCAATCAGGTGTAAGCCTGGGGACTTCCTCGAGAGTGATGGTGGTGTCCACGGACGCATCCACCTCGGGATGGGGAGCGCTGCTCGAGGGCAGACCGCTTTTTGGCCAATGGTCAAAGCAGGAGAAGCTCTTACATATCAACTGCCTCGAAATGTTGGCAGTGAGCAAAGCGCTCACGCGCTTTTGTCCCCTCATAAAGGGACACCACGTGCTAATACGTTCAGACAACGTCTCAGTGGTGTCCTACATAAATCGCCAGGGCGGCCTCAGGTCCCTGACTCTGTACAGGCTAACCAGGCGCCTCCTGATATGGGCCCGCAGCAACCTGCTCTCGCTGAGAGCAGCGCACGTGCCAGGGCTCCTAAATATAGGACCAGACAGACTGTCCAGGAACCAGGTTCCGACAGGAGAATGGTCTTTGCACCCACAGATAGTCCAGCTGCTGTGGAAGAAATTCGGCAGAGCGGAAGTAGACCTGTTCGCGTCTCAGGAAAACGCTCACTGTCCAGAATTTTTCTCGAAGAGCAAGGACGCGCTGACCCACGCCTCGCCGTCCTCTCTACGCTTTTCCCCCCGTCTCCCTCCTGACTCAGGTGGTAGAACGGGTCAGGGAAGAAGGATGCTCAGTGCTGCTTGTAGCCCCACTTTGGATGAGCCAACCTTGGTTCCCAATTGTGATGCAGTTAGCGAGCACCGCCCCGTGGCCAGTGCCTCTGAGGAGGGATCTCCTCTCTCAAGCCAACGGCTCGATTTGGCATCCTCACCCATAGCTGTGGTCCCTCCATGTGTGGGCCATCAACGGGTACCCGCTGACCTCCCACAGGGAGTGTTAAACACTATCACACAGGCCAGAGCTCCGTCTACGCGACGTCTCTATGCCTCAAAATGGTCAGTGTTCTCTAGCTGGTGCACAGCTCGTGGTGTGTCACCCCTGCATTGCGGTGTGACGGAGGTTCTTTCCTTCCTACAGGAGCTGTTGGATAAGGGCAGGTCCCCTTCCACGCTCAAAGTCTATGTAGCGGCCATAGCAGTGTTCTCTTCGACCACGCTCGGCCAGTCTATTGGAAGGAACGATTTAGTTATTCGCTTCCTTCGAGGAGCTAAGAGACTGAATCCTCCCAGACCCCCCACAGTCCCTATATGGGACCTTTCTACGGTACTGGAAGCCATGAAAGGTCATCCATTTGAGCCCTTGCAGGAGATTGATCTTAAACACCTGTCTTTCAAGACGGCGTTTCTTCTGGCTCTCGCTTCAGTGAAGCGCATAGGGGACTTACACGCGCTCTCAGTAAGCGCGACGTGCATGGAATTTGGGCCGAATGACTCTAGAGTTCCTCTCTCTAGAGAGAACCGAGGTTACGTTAGTAACCGAGTACGTTCACTTCATTGTAGATCTCAAAACACTGCCACTCCACTTGCCGTAAATTCTTTTATTATCATCTGTTTGTCATGTTTATCATGTTTTAGACACAGTTTCAAGGCTGTTTGAATACAGTGACCCTTCAGGTGCAGGAAGGGTTATACACAGTGTTTCCTCTTTAAATGCATTAATTGTGTATAAAGGGACTGTGAGGCCTGATGGAAAATCTCTCTCTCTCTCTCTCTCTCTCTCTCTCTCTCTCTCTCTCTCTCTCTCTCTCTCTCTCTCTCTCTCTCTCTCTCTCTCTCTCTCTCTCTCTCTCTCTCTCTCTCTCTCTCTCTCTCTCTCTCTCTCTCTCTCTCTCTCTCTCTCTCTCTCTCTCTCTCTCTCTCTCTCTCTCTCTCTCTCTCTCTCTCTCTCTCTCTCTCTGTGTGTGTGTGTGTGTTTAAGATCTCGTTGTAAGATCAGCACCTCAGATTGCTCTCTGCGCCGTCTTGCATCGATCGCTCAGATGCTGCTGTGTTAGATGTACTGCGTTTAGAGTATATGGCACTGATCAATAAAGAAACATGAAACACGCGCACTCATACAAACATTGTGAGGTGTGCGCCGTCTCTGTCCAACATGATAATATTTTGTGTCCATAATCCATATAGTGGAGACATGCCATATCATTGTTGAAGAAAGTGAAGGTGGTTCAGTGATTAAAACGTAAGCTGCTGTTCTCAATGGTGGTCTGCAGTAAATTTAATTAAACCTTGTGTGTGTTCAGACAAAAGACACATTGACCGAGTGGAGCACTATTGCCCTTCAGTATTGATATTGAGTTGTGTATGTGTGTAGTTGTGTATATTGTAATCTAAACTAAACTCAACAAGATCAACTTATGTGAGAAGCAAAATAAGACTTTTTTTCAGAGATTTTATGTTTATTTTTATTTTTCCCATGGTTTAAACATTAAACTCACTAGCATAAACCTCATTAAATGTTGTTAGGTTTATGCAATATATTAATGCAATACATTTATCTAATTAATCACATTTTGTGAACATTAAAACACACAGAGAAAGGAAGCTATCTTTCACAGTATGTCTAACGGTTGTGTTTGTGTAGGGAAATGATGTAATGGAAGAGCAAGATCTGAGAGAAATCGGCATCACGGATCCGGGACATCGCAGGAAGATCATCAGCGCTGCACGTTCTTTACCAAAGGTCTGTGTCAGTCTAAAATCATCCGTTACATGCTGAGATGGTCTTTTATCACTTATGACTATATCAGGATCATCTTGTGAGAGGTCCATCATTATAATAATCTCTGTTGTGTTTATCTGTACTGGTTTTGTGCAGGTGAAAGCGCTGGGCTGTGACGGCAGCACGACCCTCTCCTCGTGGCTGGACGTCCTGGGTCTTCAGGAATACCTGCACAACTTCATGTCCAGCGGCTATCGCACGCTAGAGTGTGTGAAGAACCTGTGGGAGCTGGAGATCGTTAATGTGAGGACAGCGGCATTCATTCAGACATTTACAGTCGTCCGTAAAGACTGCTTTTTTCTTTGTTTGTTTTTATATGAAGTATCAGTAACACTTTACTGCTTAACTACTTTAGTTAACATGAAGTAGTTAAAGGAATAGTTCACTTCAAAATGAAAATTCTGTCATCATTTACTCTACCTCAAGTTGCTTTAAATCTGTATGAATCTATTTCTTCTGTTGAACACAAAGAAAGATATTTTGAAGGGGGAAAAATACTATGGAAGTCAATTGGGTCCAACAACTTGTTTGTTTCAAAATATCATCTTTTGTGTTCAGCAGAAGAAAGAAATTCAGACAGGTTTGAAACAGTAAATGATTTTGAAGTGAACTATTCCTTTAATGTTAATTTTAACATTTACTAATACATTATTAAAATCAAAAGTTTTGTCTTTTAATACTATTTCATGAACCTGAACTAACATGAACAAACAGTGAACAGTTGTATTTTTATTAACTATCATTAACAAAGAGTTACACATTTGGTGCTCATTGTTAATGTATTAACCAATGTTATTTCATGGCTTGGTTGAATTCTAATGTAGAATGCGGTCTGTTATTTCTTGATAACACACCGCCGCGAAGGATAACACACCGTTGCCATGAAAAACAGCGTTGCCATGGACGCAGGATTCTAACCATCGAGACGGAACGGACTATTTTCTTTAGCAAAAGCAATACAATTTGGTCTTAAATCAATAAACTCCTTTTTAAATCAATATTTTGTGTCAAATTATTGATTTGTTTGGTAGGTAGCCATGTAATAAGCGGGATAATGTAGAGCGAGGCGGTTGTTATAGCGAATACAACCCCTTCAGGCTGATTCAAGAGTCCTCCGATTCGCGTCAGGGTCCCGATCAGCCTGTCGGGGTTGTATTCGCTATAACAACCGCCTCGCTCTACATTATCCCTTACTTAACTAATTGTAACTTGTCCTTATTGTAAAGTGTTACAAAAGTAATATTATTTACATATTGGCTTTTCTTTTATTTGTAAAAGTAATTGAATTACTTGTTTCTGAATTAAGGCCCGTTCACACCAAGGACAACTATAGGATATATAGGATAACGATAAAGATATAGTTCTAAAATTCATTCTCAATATTAAAGATTAAAGGTACAATATGTAAGATTTCACAAAAAAAATCACTTGCAGTGATATATTTCCTGCAGTTGTGTACCTACAATATCCCAAAAGTTCCCAAAGATTTTTAATTTCAGAGAAATTCCCATTTTAAATAATGGCTCGTCCCTGTCCCACTTGTCGCCTGTCAATGACGTAATATCCGCGTTATCCCTGGTTTCCGCTCGTACTGCCATAATAACCATGGCGACAGACGTGGACAACTGCGTTTGTGGTTTCGTTCAAACAATATGGACCATGGCAAGCAGACTTTGGGACAAAAGGAGAACTAAAACGAGGATCAATATCAGCGTGGCGTTTTCGAGATGCCGAGAGCTAGCGTCCGCGACAAACTTCGAATTGAGAGACGCCGCTCTTGCATGTACTTTATTAGACAGGTGAGCAAATGTTCATAAAACAAATCAATGTTATACAGCTCAACATGATGAAATGTTAGAATATGATCAGTATGTTATTCTAATGTTGATCTAGCTTACTGCTCGTCTCATATAGCCAACACACTAACACATAGAATAACATTATAACTTTCAACACACTCAAATACAGTTTAGTATGATAGTGTAGACCAAGTGAAACAGCGCTGCGTTACCTCCCAAGTTTAATTCATGAAATAAACTGACCCATGTGAGTAGTAATTCAGCACTTGCAGGTAAGTTAGTTCGGTAGAATTAAATGTCCTCATTCCTTTATATCCGCGGGACTCGCGTGTGGCGCTGATATCTGTCTCTCATACAATCGCAACCTGCTTCATACCACAGTCATGTTAAAAAACATGAATGTATTCACTCATCCATAAACATTATTAGATCCATCAGCATGACGACAAGTTCCATGATTCCACTTATCACTGCGTCATCAACCTACGCCTTTGTTATTGTAAGAGGTTAGCGACCACTAGCGGCGAAAAAAATGACATATTGTAGCTTTAAAGAATAGCAGAGTTCACACCACAACTATAACCATAATGGCACAGAAGAACAACATCATTGCATTCACTTTCAAAACATTTTTTTCCAGCTGATGAACGATAAAAACATGGACAGCCAATCAGAATCCGCCCTGCTTTAACGAGCTCGAGCATTTAAAGCGACAGATGACAAAACTGCAGCGTGCGCTTATAATAAACAGAATAATATTGTCCGCTGGTGTGGACGCTAATGTATTTATCGTTATCTTTAAAGTTATGTGTGAATGGGCCTATTCAGGGTATTTACATTGCTTTCTGGAGTTTAATTTTTGTTTGTGTGTGTTTTGTGTACATGTAGGTGCTGAAGATCACGTTGTTGGGCCACAGGAAAAGGATCATCGCATCGTTAGCTGAGCGGCCCTATGAGGAGCCGCCGGTTAAACCTCCTCGCCTCTCTCAGATCAGAGTAAGTGCTCTCATGACACTTATTAATTTAAGTCCATTTTACTGATATGTAATTAATGCAATTTTAGTTGACTGTAATGAAAAATGTGTCAAACTATAACAGATCTAACTTTGATCTATAAATGTATTCATTTATATGTGTCAAACATTTAAACGTTTTGTTTGCGTGTTTGTTTCATTGTTATTTTGCAGTGTTGTTTTCATATTTTCCAGTAGTTTGTTGGCATGATTCATCTTTGATCTGGTCTTCATCAATGACAAAAAAAAAAAAAAAATTAAATAGATTTGTCAGTTATTGCATTTTTAATAGATTTGTCTTTTTTTTTCCTTTTTTGTTGTTTAATTTAATTAATGATTCTACGTTTAAATATTGATGATTACAAGTTTGGGGGAAATGCAATTAATTGTGATTAATCATAGCAAATTGTGCGATTTAATTAGTTTTTTTTATTTTTTTATTCCCAGCCCTAATTAATACTAATGCCATGTCTTATTTTCACAAACCATGCCTTTCAGAGTTTGTGTCCATGTATTTTGATGTCTAGATGTGTTTATGTTTCCTCTGTTGACTTTTGCAACTCAAACAGCAGCTTGACTGCACTTCTGTCCCTTACAGAAGGATATTGGCTGAATCTCACAATCAAATTGGTCATATCTCACCCAAAAAAAACAATAGATTATATTTTGCATGAATAAAACAGAAGCACATTTTAAGGACCTTTAAGAATTGATGCATAATTGGTTTTGAAATAAAGTAAAATAAAACTTATTTGAAGTATTTTTTATTTAAAATAAACTAAAACAATATTTAATTAAAAATAATTGTATTTAATTTAGCATTAATGTGCTATCCCGCTCCCGCTATAAATGTGCGGGAAGATGTTTGCTATGACACTTCCTCCGCTGACACACCCAGGTAGCGAACAGTTTGCCTCATTGTACGGACGGTACTTCAGTCCCTCTGAAATTTGGCATCAGCCCTGATTATAGTCTATAACAAAGTGCAGAATACTGGAAGCTCGCTCTCTCTCTCTCTCATTTATGAGGAAGCACATCTTCCCTGTTGGCTGATCGCCCTCATTGAACACTTCTTTTGCAGTGTCAGGATCTCGTGTCCCAGACCTCGTCTCCTCTCAGTCACTCAGACTCCTACACGCGTTCTATGGATCCGCTGTTGCCCGCAGGGGATTCTGGGAGGAGGAAAGGACCCGACTCAGAGTATGACGGTGCCACACGACAGCGGCCCAACGACAGAACACAACCACAAGTGAGTCAAACTCAGCGATTCCTTCCGCTTCTGCTCAGATGAGGTTTATCCTAAAAGAGTTCTTCCTCCCTGAAGGAGAAATATGAGGAACGTCAGCGGGAACCTCGCCTGACCTTACGACCCCCGAGTCTGGCGGCTCCGTACACACCGGTCCAGAACTGGCACCACCAGCCCGAGAAGCTCATCTTTGAATCGTGCGGTTACGAGGCCAATGTAATCATATTTCTATCAGCCTCTCTTTATAAAATCATTATTCCCTTGATGGTGTTTAGATGTGATTTTGCCAGACCAACTGAAATCTCTCTCTCTCTCTCTCTCTCTCTCTCTCTCTCTCTCTCTCTCTCTCTCTCTCTCTCTCTCTCTCTCTCTCTCTCTCTCTCTCTCTCTCTCTCTCTCTCTCTCTCTCTCTCGCTCTCTCTCGCTCTCTCTCGCTCTCTCTCTCTCTCGCTCTCTCTCTCTCTCTCTCTCGCTCTCTCTCTCTCTCGCTCTCTCTCTCTCTCTCGCTCGCTCTGCAGTATCTGGGCTCGATGCTCATTAAAGAACTAAGAGGAACGGAGTCAACGCAGGACGCCTGTGCTAAAATGAGGGTAGGTGTTCACTGAGGTGTTCTTCAGCCAGTGAGAGCTCAAGGTCTCTCCTGTGAGCGTCTCGCCAGGACACTGAGATCATCATTATATTCTGGAACGGGCAGCAAGCAGCACTGTCAGGGAAAACTGCCACCCATTCGAGTCCTCTACAGGACACTAGCGCAAAAAAAGACTGTTTCATAATAGATACAGAGGTCTGTCCAGAAAGTGGAAAATTAACTTCTGTGTGTGTGTGTGTGCCAGACTGCAGATTTGCACTTCAAGGGCTGTTTCTGATAAGCAGTCATGTACGTTCGTGTTTAAATGGTTAAATAATTCAGCAGAACTGTTTGCTCAGCCGGTCACTGCAGAGATGTAGTCAGATTGAGCAGTCGGGCCAGAGTGATGCTTTTAATCAAAAGAGCCAGCCAGAGGAGAAAAAACTGTTTTCTTTACTAAGTAAATGATAATAGAAGGGCATAGGGATGTATGAAGGGGATGTATGTCCTTTGAATATTAGCACTGGCTGTTGGTGAATCTTACAATGAAATATTTCAATCTTAAAAATCAATAAATGAACATCTATTTTGGATCAAGAAAAGAAAATAACCACATTTTACATAATAATAATAATAATAAAACGGTAATAATAATTAACCTCATTCACGCACGAACGTTTGAGCTTCTCTTTTTAATGGCGGTTGGCAAACCCACTTGACGGAGCGCACGCCACCTACAGCTCGACACCTGCGGGACAGCAGACGTGAAATAAAGGATCGGGCTTAGGATAGCCAATACCGATCTGTTAAAAAATGCCGAATCGGCCCCGATATATCGATCCTTGAGGTTGACTCGGGTCATCCCTAATTTAAATACTGTAAAGTCATCGTTCAGCTAATGTTTGCTAATGAACCCCAAGCTCTCGATCAAGAACTACTGTTTTACAGTCATGAGAACTTTAGGACAAAACGAATGGTCGACCGATATATCGGACAATATTTGGTGTTTTTTAATTCAGCGTCGGCCGATAAGCGTTTTGTTTTGGCCGATGTGTCAGAAGCAGGACGTGTGTCAGACCAATATATTCAATATATACAACCCGCTATTCACAACCCTTCTATAATTAATAATAATTAATAATTCTCTCTCTCTCTCAGAGGTCGACAGAACAGATGAGGAAGATCCCCACCATCGTCCTCTCCATCACGTACAAGGGTGTGAAATTCATCGATGCTGCCAACAAGGTGATGACATCATCCTCCTCTCGTTCGCCCCAGGCAGGCGATAAACAGCCGCTCGTTAAACTCAAACCCCTCTGGCTCATGGGACATCTCTGTGGGGGGAGGGGGGTGCTGTGTTCTCATCGCGTCACATGACTGATAAACTCAGACTTATTGAGTGACTCCTGGCTGATCCTGAGCTCTGAGTCAATTTCGCTTTGCTAAAGGTCACGGGTGTGTCAAGCGGCTCCTGATTATATTTATTCATATTCATTAAAGTTTTAAGTTGTTTTGATCCTGTAGACACTGCATTGACGCTAATCTGTTATTGTTGTTATTATTAAAATGATGCTTGACATGAACTTTTTTGCTCACCAGCCACTGTGACTAGTGGTTTTCCAAAGTTATTCGCCACTCAGCATTTCCACTGGCCACAATTCTGACATCGATATTTTTAATATCATTTCATAATTTTCCGCAGGTTTATTAGGCCGCTGTCACTTTAAGACCTGACGCACGGATCCATTACACTGTTACACATGCGTTTTCTTTCTCAACTGTTTACATTCACTTAAAACACTGACTGTGTTTACGCGAATACTGGCCAAGACCATATTGACATTGTTTTGTGTATTTGACTGTTTAAGCGAAAAATAACTCAATTTAGTGCTGAGAGGCGGCTTTATGTAGTAAAAATATGTGCAGTCCCTCTGTGAAATTCAAGCCGTGTTACATCAACAATATTCATCCGGAGCAAATTAAACGAGTGAGTGAGTGGAGGCGGGTTTGTGTGTCTCTCGCTGTCGGAGAGATGAGAGATAGAGAAAGAGCAGCTGGTCTCCTGTGTCTATTCTGTGGGAAATTAGTATTGGAAGCATTTCAGATATTTCAGGATCAATATTGAAAAATCAATATTTTGGACAACACTACATTGCACTTAGTTTATTATTTCAGATGCATTTTTAAAAGACTACAATTGAAAAATGTATATATTATTTATAAAATTCAAGCCGCCAGTGTGGCAAGTAGGACTGACTGAAATACACACGCTTTTGGCGGGTATATCTCTCTCTCTCTATATATATAGTGTTTCTGTGATTGCTGTTGAGGCTCTGTATCCTAATATGATCTTGGTTTTGTGTGTGCAGAACGTCATCGCAGAACATGAGATCCGGAACATCTCGTGTGCGGCTCAGGACCCTGAGGACCTCTGCACCTTCGCTTACATCACTAAAGATCTGCAGAGCAGCCATCATTACTGCCATGTGTTCAGCACCGTAGACGTGGTGAGACAAACATGACCAGCGCTTCAGGGGCTCTCAACGGTTGGGCTTCAGTTTCAGATGCAGATTTCTCTCTCACTCTCAAATTCAAATTCAAATGAGCTTTATTGGCATGACTTGTACAGTATTGCCAAAGCATTGGCCATTACATAAGCAATGAACAAAAATCAAAGTCAATAAATCAATCAGTAAACAAATGCATGAAAACATTTATATAAACAAGAAAAAAAAAGAAAAAAACAACACCACCTTTGTACATTTGTACCAACATTCAGACAAGATAAGAATGATTCTGACTTTAGCTCACTCTCTCTCTCTCTCTCTCTCTCTCTCTCTCTCTCTCTCTCACACACACTCACAATGGGCCGTGTGCCAAGACTCTGATAGTATCACAGAGTTTTATAGGAGAGTTTGTGAGCCCATTAAAGTTACATTGATCATACCGCTGCCTGAACGATACAGACACACTAGACCTTGAATACTTACAGCCAGACTCTAGTAGAGATGCAAATAATGATTCATTTGATCGTTCACAAATCAAGCCATTATTAGAACTGATAATTGACTATTCAGGTGATTCATAAATAGCTATAAGCTTTTACTTTTGACTTAAGAGGTTATATTAGGCATGCAATAATTAACAATAAAGACAACAAAACCATCTTTTGAAAATAGATTTTAGTTTCTTTTTTAAAATTAAAAGTGCGATCTAAGTTTTGATCAAAAGTTAATGTATAGACATTTATGAAATATTTACATTTGAAATATATGTTCGGTAACACTTTACAATAAGGTTTCATTAGTTAACGTTAGTTAACTATTTGAGTTAACAAGAACTAAGAATGACCAATACTACTTCAACAATACTACATTTATTAATTTTAGTTAATATTACTTTCAAAATTAACTATGTGTTCCTCATTGTCAGTTCATGTTAGTTAATACATTAATGTTAACAAATGAAACCTTATTGTAAAGTGTTACCAAATGTTCTTATGAACTTTATATTCATTAAAGAATCTTGTTTCCACAAAAAATATGAAGCAGCACTACTGTTTCAACATTGAAAACAATAATAATAATAATAATAAATGTTTCTTTATCAAATCAGCATATTAGAATGAATTCTGAAGGATCATGTGACACTGGAGTAATGATGCTGAAATGCAGCTTTGATCACAAGAATAAATTACATTTTAAAATACATTACAATAGAATACAATGGAAGCTTGTTTCTGCCACACAATAAAAAATAAAGCTAATTCTGACTTTTTTTTCAGTCATAATGTGATATAAACTCACAACTGAGAGTTATAAAATCTGAATTGTGAGATATAAACTCATAAAATATGCGCGTAGATGCACAGAGAAATGCTGCTTATGTCCCTTTTCAGAGACTCCATGATGTCTAAAGTGCAATTATATGAAAAGCTGCTCTTCATTACTCTACTTGACATAACTAAGCTTTCCATTTCACACTTTATGAGTTAAAATGCCTCTTAAGTGCAGTATTATGGTGGAGGCTTGTAGAAATGTACTGATGTATGACTCTGTTGATGAGGCTATTTAAGAAACCTCTGAAGATGGATCGAGGTCATTTGAGCTCTTTGATAATTTCTTAATTGCTGTTTAAGCACTCCATCATCGTAGTTAATCGCTGTGTGTCCACCTCCCGTCAGAACCTGACCTACGAGATCATCCTGACACTGGGACAGGCGTTTGAAGTGGCCTATCAGCTGGCACTGCAGGCCCAGAGGACCAGACAGCAGCAGAACGCCGAGATCATCGAGACCAAGAGCAGCAGACCCACGCCCAAACCACGGGGGAGCATGCGCAAGTCAGGGGTGAGCGCACACACACACACACACACACACACACACACACATCCTGAGCACCAACACAGCGGTTCCTACACAGCTTCCTCCAGTCAGGCTGCACAGGTTTTTACCAGTTGCGCAAAAGTGGATATTTTGGTCCGATTTTACACCATGTTTGATGTGTGGTTGGTTTGTTTTAGATGTCAGTCAGACGGTCTCTTCCTATTTTCCATCTTCATACCAAACTTGGGTCTTCAGCCGACAAAGTTTAAATCCCGTCTGGCTAGAGCTCTTCTCATAATGTTACTCATTATGTCCGTAAGTGAAGAACAGACAGTCTTTAGTGGCTGTTTGGACACATTCGACCATGTTACACTACGAAAGCAATCCGGTCGAATGTGTTTTCAACTCCCTCTAGAAGAGGTGGAAAGTGAACAAGCTCAAAGCATTTTAGACCTGTATTTAGAGTCGTCCGCTTGTGATCGACCAAAACATCTTAATATCTAAATGGTAAATGGGTCTAAGTGGGCAGTTTCTAGCCAGAATATGCCGTCAATACATGAGCTACATGAACATACGCAAAGATTAAAAGCGAACTCTCCTAATTATTATAAGTATTCGAATAATATAATTTATTAATAATTCTATATTTGAAAGTTAGATGTAGTGTTGTCGAAAGTACCGACTAAAGCACCAAGTCGGTACTGAAATTGTAAAATGTGACGATACATTTCCCTCTAGCATTTTGAGCGGATTCTTACACGCCTCTGATTGGCCATCGTGTTCACTTGCTCAACATATACGTCTCTGATTGGCTACAATGATCAACGCTTCCAAAGCATGTTGTAAATGGACATCTTTGATGCTCTTCATTGAGCGCTTACACAGATACACACGAGAGCGTTTAAAAGATCCCTAATATATCCACTGATAGACGCCTGCTTTCGAACGCTGGATCAATCATAAAAACAGAAAACATATAAACCCACTGCTGAGTCCTAGAGCTCAATGATCCTCCAAAACCCATCTGTCTGTGTCTGCATTTGTAGTCCAGTCCAGTCACTGCTTAATGTTTACATGTTTCTTTGGTCTCATCCTCTCAGTTCAGCTTCACCTTGCTGTATTCTTGTTCAAATTATTCTTTACACTTTCCAGTGCTCAGTTTCCATCTTTCCTTCATCCAGCTCGTCCTTTATTCACCTTGTCACTTCAATAGCTCCAATTCCCATGGTTCCTCTCTTTCTATGACTTACTGGCAGATCCATATCTAGCCCATGTTTGCTGTAGTGGATGTTTTATTTACCAGTGCTTTGACAAGCATGTATAGTGCTGTGGAGCCCCCTGCTGGTGCTGTGAGGAAGCACACAATTAGATGAGGCTGCGAGCGCTAGATTACATACTTTTTATCAAATAGGTTAGTTTAGAGACCATAAAGACAAATTATTTCAAATAAATGCTGTTATTTTAAAGTTTCTATGGAAGCTTGTTTCCACCACAGAATAAAAATAAAAAAGGTAATTGCGACTTTTTATCTCACAATTCTGACTTTTTTCTCACAATTGCGAGTTTAAATTTCAGAATTGCGAGATAAAAAGTCAGAATTGCGAGATATAAAGTGAAATTTCGAGATATAAACTCAGAATTGAGTAATTGAGAGATATAAAGTCAGAATTGAGAGATATAAAGTCAGAATTGAGTAATTGAGAGATATAAAGTCAGAATTGTGAGATATAAAGTCAGAATTGCGAGATATAAAGTCAGAATTGCGAGATATAAAGTCAGAATTGAGTAATTGAGAGATATAAAGTCAGAATTGTGAGATATAAACTCAGAATTGCGAGATATAAAGTCAGAATTGCGAGATATAAAGTCAGAATTGAGTAATTGAGAGATATAAAGTCAGAATTGTGAGATATAAACTCAGAATTGCGAGATATAAAGTCAGAATTGCGAGATATAAAGTCAGAATTGCGAGATATAAAGTCAGAATTGAGTAATTGAGAGATATAAAGTCAGAATTGTGAGATATATAGTCAGAATTGCGAGATATAAAGTCAGAATTGAGAGATATAAAGTTAGAATTGCGTGAAATAATTCTGACTTTATATCTCGCAATTCTGACTATTTCACGCAATTCTAACTTTATATCTCTCAATTCTGACTTTATATCTCGCAATTCTGACTGAGTAATTGAGATATAAAGTCAGAATTGTGAGATATATATAGTCAGAATTGAGTAATTGAGAGATATAAAGTCAGAATTGTGAGATATATAGTCAGAATTGAGAGATATAAAGTCAGAATTGCGAGATATAAAGTCAGAATTGATAGATATAAAGTCAGAATTGAGTAATTGAGAGATATAAAGTCAGAATTGCGAGATAAAAAGTCAGAATTGCGAGATATAAAGTCAGAATTGAGTAATTCAGAGATATAAAGTCATAATTGCGAGATATAAAGTCATAATTGCGAGATATAAAGTCAGAATTGAGAGATATAAAGTCAGAATTGAGTAATTGAGAGATATAAAGTCAGAATTGTGAGATATATAGTCAGAATTGCGAGATATAAAGTCAGAATTGAGAGATATAAAGTCAGAATTGAGAGATATAAAGTCAGAATTGCGTGAAATAAAGTCAGAATTGTGAGATATATTGTCAGAATTAAGTAATTGTGAGATATAAAGTCAGAATTGTGAGATATATAGTCAGAATTGAGAGATATAAAGTCAGAATTGTGATATATATATAGTCAGAATTGAGAGATATATAGTCAGAATTGTGAGATATATAGTCAGAATTGCGAGATATAAAGTCAGAATTGCGAGATATAAAGTCAGAATTGAGTAATTGAGAGATATAAAGTCAGAATTGCGAGATATAAAGTCAGAATTGCGAGATAAAAAGTCAGAATTGCGAGATATAAAGTCAGAATTGAGTAATTGAGAGATATAAAGTCAGAATTGTGAGATATATAGTCAGAATTGAGAGATATAAAGTCAGAATTGTGAGATATAAAGTCAGAATTGAGTAATTGCGAGATATAAAGTCAGAATTGCGAGATATAAAGTCAGAATTGCGAGATATAAAGTCAGAATAAAGTCAGAATTGCGAGATATAAAGTCAGAATTGCGAGATATAAAGTCAGAATTGCGAGATATAAAGTCAGAATTGCGAGATATAAAGTCAGAATTGCGAGATATAAAGTTAGAATTGAGTAATTGAGAGATATAAAGTCAGAATTGAGAGATATAAAGTCAGAATTGAGAGATATAAAGTCAGAATTGAGTAATTGAGAGATATAAAGTCAGAATTGAGAGATATAAAGTCAGAATTGAGAGATATAAAGTCAGAATTGAGAGATATAAAGTCAGAATTGAGTAATTGAGAGATATAAAGTCAGAATTGCGAGATATATAGTCAGAATTGCGAGATATAAAGTCAGAATTGAGAGCTATAAAGTCAGAATTGAGAGATATAAAGTCAGAATTGCGTGAAATAAAGTCAGAATTGCGAGATATAAAGTCAGAATTGAGTAATTGAGATATAAAGTCAGAATTGTGAGATATATTGTCAGAATTGAGTAATTGAGAGATATAAAGTCAGAATTGTGAGATATATAGTCAGAATTGAGAGATATAAAGTCAGAATTACGAGATATAAAGTCAGAATTGCAAGATATAAAGTCAGAATTGCGAGATATAAAGTCAGAATTGCAAGATATAAAGTCAGAATTGCGAGATATAAAGTCAGAATTGAGTAATTGAGAGATATAAAGTCATAATTGCGAGATATAAAGTCATAATTGCGAGATATAAAGTCAGAATTGCAAGATATAAAGTCAGAATTGCAAGATATAAAGTCAGAATTGCGAGATATAAAGTCAGAATTGAGTAATTGAGAGATATAAAGTCATAATTGCGAGATATAAAGTCAGAATTGCGAGATATAAAGTCAGAATTGCAAGATATAAAGTCAGAATTGCGAGATATAAAGTCAGAATTGAGTAATTGAGAGATATAAAGTCAGAATTGCGAGATATAAAGTCATAATTGCGAGATATAAAGTCAGAATTGAGAGATTTAAAGTCAGAATTGAGTAATTGAGAGATATAAAGTCAGAATTGAGAGATAAAGTCAGAATTGAGTAATTGAGAGATATAAAGTCAGAATTGTGAGATATATAGTCAGAATTGAGAGATATAAAGTCAGAATTGAGTAATTGAGAGATATAAAGTCAGAATTGATAGATATAAAGTCAGAATTGTGAGATATAAAGTCAGAATTGAGTAATTGCGAGATATAAAGTCAGAATTGCGAGATATAAAGTCAGAATTGCGAGATATAAAGTCAGAATTGCGAGATATAAAGTCAGAATTGCGAGATATAAAGTCAGAATTGAGTAATTGAGAGATATAAAGTCAGAATTGAGAGATATAAAGTCAGAATTGAGTAATTGGGGATATTTAATTAATCAATCAACGATACTATTGATCAGCATTACCAAACGTAGACGTTCCACTAGAAACAAACATTGATGTATTGTTCTAATTTATTACTGTGAAGCTGCTTTGATACAACCTGTGTTGTGAAAAGCGCTATATAAATAAACTTGACTTGACTTGACTTAATTGAGAGATATAAAGTCAGAATTGAGAGATATAAAGTCAGAATTGAGTAATTGAGAGATATAAAGTCAGAATTGTGAGATATATAGTCAGAATTGTGAGATATAAAGTCAGAATTGAGTAATTGCGAGATATAAAGTCAGAATTGCGAGATATAAAGTCAGAATTGCGAGATATAAAGTCAGAATTGAGAGATATAAAGTCAGGATTGCGTGAAATAAAGTCAGAATTGCGAGATATAAAGTCAGAATTGAGTAATTGAGATATAAAGTCAGAATTGTGAAATATATTGTCAGAATTGAGTAATTGAGAGATATAAAGTCAGAATTGAGAGATATAAAGTCAGAATTGTGAGATATATATAGTCAGAATTGAGAGATATAAAGTCAGAATTGTGAGATATAAAGTCAGAATTGTGAGATATAAAGTCAGAATTGAGAGATATAAAGTCAGAATTGCGAGATATAAAGTCAGAATTGCAAGATATAAAGTCAGAATTGCGAGATATAAAGTCAGAATTGAGTAATTGAGAGATATAAAGTCAGAATTGCGAGATATAAAGTCAGAATTGCGAGATAAAAAGTCAGAATTGCGAGATATAAAGTCAGAATTGAGTAATTGTGAGATAAAAAGTCATAATTACTGAATCTTTTAAAATATTTTATTATTCTATAGCTTCTGTAAGTTTCTATTCATCAAAGAATCCTGAAAAAAAGTATCACTGTTTCCAGAGAAATATTAAGCAGCACAACTGTTTTATAATAAATGTTTCTTGAGCATCAAATCATCATATCAGAATGATTTCTGAAGGATCATGTGACACTGAAGACTGGAGTAATGATGCTGAAAATTCAGCTTTACTGTCACAGGAATAAATTACATTTTAACATATATTCACAGTGAAATAGTAATTTTAAAGTGTAAAAAATATTTCACAATATCAGAGTTTTTACTGTATTTTTGGTGAGCAGAAGAGACTGTTTTCAGAAACATTAAAACCCTTACCAAACCCAAACCTTTCAACTGTATTTAGATGCAATATGGGGTTCCTTTACAATTCAATGAATATTCTGGGTTACATACACTTGTCAGAAACACTTTATTTTACAGTGTCCTTGCTTGTAAAAATTAGGTAATAACCCTGAACTCAACCTTAACCCATGTAGTTTCCTTATATTACCAGTACCTTCTTGGGTAATAAAGTGCAAACTTTTAACTAAATCAAATGTTGTTGTTTTTAACCAGTAACTTTAAAAGCTTCAGGTCTCGTTCAGAAGCAGTAATGCTCCTGTGAAGGACACCTGAGGCGAATCTCTCGTACTGTGAGAGGAGTTGGTGTTTTCATAAAGCTCAGTGACGGCCAGGTGTTGACCGCTCTCCGATGCTCTGCTCTTTCAGGTGGAGGCGCTGGATGTGGACGCTCACGGTCAGAGCAGTGCGTCCTGGATCATGGACTCCAAAGATCCCAAGCGCACCGTCAGCACCAAGTACGAGACCACCATATTCTGATTGGACGATCCTCTCCTCCACGTCCCCCTCCCCCCACCCCCCTCACACCTTTTCCTTTTGCTCTGTGCCTTCACTCTCTAGATAGACATGACCGAACTCCTTCCTCCTCGCTCTCCTCCACATGGAAGACACCTTCTCCATTCACCTCTTACTTCTCCGTCTGTCTCGCACAGTCCTGACGCCTTTCCCGAGGCCTCCAGTCTCACTCAAACAAACACATTTCCCGCCGTCCTGACGTAGCCCTGTAGGTTTAGGAGCCTGTAGTCGTATCATAACCGTCCCGAAACCAAAGTATAAGTGCTGAGGACCAGAACATCTCATCAGTGCTGTCATGTAACCTTCCTGTTTCAAACGTCAAGAAACTAACATTTCCAACTCCGTTCTGCTCAAAGGACTCCACCTCCATCTTTCACACTGACCGTTTTTTTTTTCTCTTAACTAGTTTTTCTTTCTTTTCCTCTCTTCTGTGGTGCTTGTCTCTACCAGGCGTCGACCGCAATGAGACACTGATGAAGACTCTCCTCCTCTTCCTCCTCTTCAGTTTCAGCTAAAACGCCTGGACTTCACTAAACATGTAGCGTCGAATTAAAAAAACACCGCCAAGGATTACGTTAAAGGCACTTTCCATGAAAATTGTACATTTTGGTGTCCCGTAATTATTATTTTTTGGAGCAATAAAGGCACAATTCACATAATATTTTGAATTAGAACGGTAAGACTTTACAATAAGGTTCATTAGTTAACCATTAATGTTAGTTAACATGAACTAAGAATTAAATGCATTTATTAAAATTAGTTGATATTAATTTCAACATTTACTGATATATTATTAAAATCAAAGGTTGTATTTGTTAACATTTAATTAATGCACTGTGAACTAACATGAACAAACAATGAACAGCTGGAGTTTTATTAGCTAACACTAACAAAGATTAATAAAAACTGTAACAAATGTATTGCTCATTGTTTGTTAGTTCATGTTAGTTAATACATTAACTAATGTTAACTAATTAACCTTATTGTAAAGTGTGACATTAGAACTAATAAACATGTTAGATGAGCCGTTGTCTAAAAATAACATGATCGCATGTACAGCCAACAGTCAAAACAGCACAGAAGTGTTTTATTTGACTTGAAACAATTACCTTATTGTTAATTAATTGCCAAAAATATATTTTGCTGTGTCCCATAATTTGAGTGCACTGTATTTACTCTTTATTTATTTTATTTAAATAATAGTTTTTCATAAAATTGTTACATCATTTGGACCTTACAAACAACCTCATTTAATTTTGTAATTTCCCAACATTTAGGAATTCATATAAAAGTAATAATATTTGTATAATAATCTTATAATAACTGTATAATATTTAGTTTGACCTCCTGAGGTGATGGACCGAGGTTAAGCACCTCCTTCCCTTTGCTACAAAGAATAAAAGAAATGGCTTGACTTTAAAGCGATGAAATTTCTGTCATTAATTACTCACGCTCATGTCGTTCCAAACCTGTACAGCTTTCCTTAATCTTCAGGACACAAATGAAAACAAAAATGCAAACAAAGCACTTGCGTGTCTTCACAAAATTCGCATGGATTACTTTAATGATGTCTTTACTATCTTTCTGGGGCTTGAAAGCGGTAGTTGCGTAGACTGTCAATGGAGGGACAGAAAACTCTCCGATTTCATCATAAAGATCTTCATTTGTGTTCTGAAGATGAGCGAATGTCTTATGGGTTTGGAACGACACGAGGGAGAGTAATTAATGACAGACATTTCATGTGTGGGTGAACTATGCTTTAAGTTTTAGTCAAGGCCCATCTTGTACCCTTTTTCATGGAAAGTGCGAGTAAATTATCAGATGTTAAGCATTGTTTGCAGTTTGTGTTCTTTTAGCTCACTTACTGACATCTAAAAATATTATGATGGACTGTGAGGGCTAGATGGATTATTATTAGTCCTGTTATGTTACTATGCACATCTAATTGATGCTATACATTCTGTCCATCCTAACATACTGGCAGAAGCTTCTTTGAGTACATTAGAAGTGAACTGAATTGGGATTGAAGTACCTCGCTGTAAATGTGATTTTGTTGCCAGTATATGGATTTGCGTTTAGCACTGTGATATGATGTGTTGTCTTAAGTCTGAGTTAGCAGACCAGGCTGGGCCTAAATGTCTGAACCAAATCACAAAGAGGTGTCTGAGCAGATCGCCAGCTCAAAATGTGTCTGACGTCAAGGAATCAAAGTCTCGTGTAACATCGACTGCTTGTTATCGGCGTGATCAGGTGGTACACGCACAAGCAGACTCGAAACAGTGTTGTAGTAAACATGGGTTCGTACAAGATCAAATGTCATTGTGGTTTAGAAAAGCTGTTTTGTCTTTTGTTTTACTTTGGGATTTAAATGTGGAATTATGTTCATGTATTCTTCACAAGCCTTAACAATTCTCATGCGATCATGTAAAAATATGGGTGCATTCACAAATACATAATCAGGGGAAACAACTAAATGTCTCCGCATTCAGAATATCATGATGATATGGAAGCCCATCCGCCACATAAGAAACAAAAAAACATGCTTTGGTTAGTCATACTTGATATATCTCATAATTTCAGCTTTTATATCATGTTTATGAGGTTGTATGCCATAATTATGAGAAGTCGAAATTGTCATAATTGACTTTTTATGCCAGACTAAGTTGAAAGTGACATACTAAATCATAAATATGATATAAAAAGTTGAAATTGATGACTTTTACTTCTTTTACTTTTATGACTTTTAATTATATTGACTTACTAAATCATAAATGATGTAAAAAGATGAAATTATGAGATTAAAAACTCAAAATTGAGATAAAAAGTAATCGGACAGAAGTCATAATGACTTTTTGTCAAAATTATGACTTTATATCTCAGTTACAACCTTTTTATCTCATAATTTTCTTTTTAACCTCTTAATTATCTTATAATTATGACCTCATAAATTCAACGTTTTATGTCATAATTATGATTTACCCAAGCATTATGTTCTTTGTGTGGCAGAAATTGGCTTTCATATGACGACACACTGGCAGCCAGTTTTATTTGTTGCATCCTTTTACAGTAAGGACAGTTGTACAGTGATGACAGAATTAGTTCAGTATCTAAGGACAAAGTTATGTTTATGGACCTGTGATCAGCATCTCATCCCGTCTAACATCTCTCTGTATTGCCTGCTGCTCTCTCTTCATCCTGAAACGTTTCTAACTGTCCCTTTACGTCAGTCTGCTGCTTCTGTTGTGCTTTATTCAGTTCTCTCCTCAAAGTCCTCTCCCTTTGGACACCGAGGGCTAGCCGTTTGTAATGCCTAATAGTCAACGTGGATATAATATGTGATATAATGATTCATGACCTGGGGAGCTGATTGAGACGCATCCATAAAGCCTGATGTAGGAATGACCATAAATAAATACATAGACATTAAATATTAATTATGTACAATAAACATCTGAGAGAGTGGGCACGGAGACGCATGAAACTAGCAGGAAATATTTTTCCTAAGACGACATCTGTGCAAAAGCTGTGGTCTATTCCAGTCTTAAAGGTCTAATCGGTTAGTGTGCTAACTATAAGCTATAAGAACCATATATACACTATAATTTGTGTAGATATGTCCAGGGCTTGACATTAAAATCTGACAAATGTGTGTGTATTTCAGCAGTGGCGTGTTACGCACTCACTCCCACATATAATATATACATTTTTCAATTGTGTTCTTTTAGAAAGGCATTTGAAATTATAAACTATGCCAATGTAGTGTTGTCAAAAATATAGATTTTTCAATATCGATACTGAAATATCTGAAACACGTCCAATACTAATTTTCCACAGAATAGATAGCGGAGACCAACTGCTCTCTCTCTCTCTCTCTCTCTCTCTCGCTCTCGCTCTCGCTCTCTCTCTCTCTCTCTCTCTCTCTCTCTCTCTCTCTCTCTCTCTCTCTCTCTCTCTCTCTCTCTCTCTCTCTCTCTCTCTCTCTCTCTCTCTCTCTCTCTCTCTCTCTCTCTCTGACAGCGAGTGACACACAAACCCGCCTCTCCTCACTCACTCGTTTCATTTGATACAGATGAATATTGTTGGTGTTACAGGGCTTGAATTTCGCCGTGGGATTCCACATATTGGCCATAATTTTCTCGTTCCCGCAGATTTTGTTCTCACACCCAAACTGTGGCACATAAAGCCGCCTCTCAGCACTAAATTGAGGTTTTTTTTGCTGCTTATTGCGCCTAAACAGTCAAATACACACAAAATAATGTCAAAATGCCAGTCTTTGCGAGTATTCATGTGTAAACAGTCAGTTATGTTTTAAGTGAACATAAAGGAAAGAAAACGCATGTGTCTGTGCGTCAGGTCTTAAAGTGACAGCAGCCTAATAAACCTGCGGATAAATTATGAGATGATATTAAAAATATCTATATGGCAGTTTTCCCCATGGTATCGATGTCAGAATTGTGGCCAGAGGAAATGCTGAGTGGCGAGTAACTTCTAGTCACAGTGGCTGGTGAGCAAAAAAGTTAATGTCAATCCCTGGTTATATCACATGATATTTGATGCGTAATCGAAGTCTCCGTGAAATGTCATTTGTATCCCATTTTAATCAGATGTGTTTCTGAGTGAAACGAGATATTCATCAAGAATATTGTAGATTATTCAGTTGGCTGGGACTAGTGCGTCCTACACACCAGAACATACGTCAACACTGGTAATGTATGATTTCTAGTCAGGCTGCCTAAAATATCAAGACACGTTTTGAGCAATGCTCTCTTTAGTGTCCAAAGGGGAGAAGATTTAGTGGGGGAAATTATTGGTACTACAGCATCTTTCCTTTCCACACCTTCTTTTCTCATATCTGTTGTAAATGGTATTGGCATGTTAACTAGATCCCACACTTTATTTGTTTGATTTGTTTTAATCCCTGTGTGTGTATGTCTCCCTGTAGCTGACCAGTGTGTCGGATGCCAAACAGAAAGGAAAGTTGGGATGCCAGTGACAGCATGACTGTAGATGAAGCATCAGTTGTATTTCGTGTGTGTGTGTGTGTGTTCGCGTGTTTATATAGTTATATGTAAGTGTGTGAAGACTACTCACGCCTGCAGTGATCTCCTCCCCATCCCATTAAACACACGAGCCAAAGACAGACCCGTCCGCTGCTCCGCTTGCACACTATTTTAACTCCCACACTTAACGAAACCTCTCCCTTTGATAAACATCTTGCTTTTATCAGACTTCAGACGTGTTCAAAGACTTAGAAACACGCAGCAGTCGCTGTACTCTCACGCGGCGACAGGAGCCAGCGTTGACGTCGTCTTTGCTTTGATTTCGGTCGAGGTTTGTTTGACTTTCTTTGTGAAGCGACAGTCTACACACTCCTGTTTTATCTGTGATTTTGTCGTCTAAACTGATGGTCTTTCATCTCGCAAAGTGCAGATGCTTTCATTTTGTCTGATAACTTTGAAAATAAAACCAGTAAGTTAAAAACACTGATTCTAGTTCACCAAAACACTGATTAGACAGTTCAGTCTTGTCTTTTGATGTCCAATTCAGATCAATCCATCCGTAAGTTGAGATGTTTGATTCGTACTGTCAGTATTTCAAGTCGGTCAACCGACGGGCTTTAGTACATGCGTCTGTAAAGCTGAACAATATGGGCAAGACCATTCAGACATGAGGAATGTGAACTATGGTACAAGCTTCAATAGGAAAGGTTTGACAGAAACTCAATGGCAGTTTAACGGGAGATACTCTGTGTTGTGACGTCTTATGGTACACTATTATGATTAGTTAATAACTTTATGATGGCATGAGATTGGTACAGTCCAGATCTTGGTACTTGTAGTGACTTTTACACGTATACTGTGATTTCTAATACAAAATGATGACGTTAATGTGACACTACAAACAACAGCAGCGAGTTGTTTTTATGTGTAGAATTTCTTAATGGAACTGTTTGTCTCCTTCCTTTTTAATGATTAAGTTGCAGAAAGCAGGGTATGTCGAAAAAAAATTATAATGAAACCGATGAAAAGGTTTAAATTTGCATATCCATCCGTCTTAGACAAACCTGTGCTTATATTTTGTGTAGATAATAATGCATAAATATGAGGTTTTAGATGGGAAATATTCCTATATGCATTTAGCCCTAGTTTACAAGGATTTTAAGTCTGGTACTTTTTAGTTTGATTATTTTGAATCTTCATTTTTAACATGGTACGTTAAAAATGGGTACAGTGCTAAATACAAGCAGATGCTAATGCTAGCACCTGTAACAGCCGCAGTGTTTGCACAACTAATCACATTAGCGAATACAACGGTGACAGTTCAGATCATACTCATGGCTAAATGATTAAAATATAAACAATACTGGATTGTAAAGTAATCCTGGGTGGTCTGTCTTTTGATACTTGAATGATTATGCTTTTATAGATATCTCTCTCTATATATATGTATATGTATGTACTGTATGTATGTATTTTTTTTTTTTTCTGTTTACTTTTTGGTCATGTTTTTGTCATATCTAGAGAGGAACGTCTTTTTAAAGCTCAACATATCATGGTGTAAGTGAGCATGAGACTGACAATGGTTATCTCTGAGAGACCTTGCCACAGAATCAAAGAGAACGATTGTAAATAATCTTGGGCTTCCAGTCTTTTTTATGATTATTATTTTTCATAATTGTACATCCAATAAATGAAGAGATGATATCCAGTGTCATGTCATTTTTTTTATCCATAGCATTAAGCACCAAATGTGAAGGTTCTTGCACATAAATGTCCATTTGTATTTGAGATCAAAAGCACATTCAGCTCATTTTATTTAGCACAAATATTAACTTTGTTTATGTTTTGAATTTTTTTTTTGTGCAAATAACAGGTGAAAATCAAAGATCTTCAAGTTGTAAAAGTTTTATTCAAAAACATTTAGGGACAGAAATTCCCCCATTTTAGACCTGCAAGGTGTTAAATGAACATTTGGACACAGTATATTAATGATCTGTATTACAGAAAGACACAGCAACAATTTCACTCGACAGTTTCACACAACAATTTAAATATTTCCCAGACAACAACATGCAAAAATTTTACAATATCAGAAAAACTGTTTCAAATGTGATTTTACAAGCTGACAACAAAACAGTTTTCAGAGAGATTATAATGTCAGATTTGTTTCCTTGAGGGTTGACAAATGTACCACAAAAATATACAATCAGATATTTTCTCTTTGGACAATGTCAGTGTTTGACAATGGACATTACCGCTGTGCCGATATTTGCGTGCTGAAACTTTTTTGCTTTTTGTATTTTTGTTGTCAGTTGCTTTGTTAGATGATTCATGTGCTTCTAAAATTGTGAAATCAACTAATTGGCAACAAGTAATGGCTCATTCTTTTTTTGTTGTGCTTTTGCTATTTTCATAATTTTGCCAGTGACGAAAACCACACATATTGTGCTTAAACAACAGCAGCAAATTCTTAACCAATCACCAGGTTAACTTGGTAATTTCATGAGATCTGGGGCCAGTTTCATAAACGCACATGATTTAAGTCTTAAAAACTTTTCTAACCAACTTGAACTTAGCCAAAGGATTGGCGGTCTTTTTGTTTAAAAAATTATTTATGAAACTGATTTTTAAAATAGTTAGTACTAGTCTTGAAAAAAAAAAAAAAGTCATAACATGACTGACTTGTAATACTACTCTAAGGTGATTATGCAACAGGCCCTAATTTTGGTTGCTCTCTCTTTCTCTTATTATTAAACGTTCTTCGATTGAAAAGTGTGAAAAGAAATCTGGCTTGATCTGGCTTGGAAATGCTCGAGACCGCCGCTGCATTGTAACAGTCTGAATGCAAATTAAATTTCAAGCATAAAAACAACTTATGCGTGCTGGTCCCATGTACATTCATTTGACATTTTGCCTTTCTGTCTTGTACTTTTCTTTGTACATTTTATTGTTTCTCAATTAAACTGCTAGGCATCTCTATCAAACAGCCGCAAATCATTGGTAAACTTTGTAATCCAAATACCCTCCTTTTTAAAAGATCTCACTGCACTCCAATTATCAAACAGTGGTCACGGAGAGCAAAGGGTTGTACACTTTCTTCCCATCTACTGAACGGGTCCCATGAGCCAGGAGCTCCTGAATGGTGATCCAGTTGTCCAGGATGCGTCGGCTGCGTTTCTTCATACTCTTTTTCTGGCTAAGCTCGAGTATGGAAGCCTGTCCCTGCGGTCCAGAGTCTTGCTCCTTCTCTTTCTCTCGCAAGAAGTCCAGTCGGCTCTGCATCATGAACTCGCGGCGGCGCCGTTGCTCCCGAGCTCTCAGAAGCTGCTGTTTGCGTTCCTCCTTGCTCCAATAGCGTCCCATCTTCATTTCACTAACCGCATCGTCGTCCGTGGTCATCCCGCTGCGCTCCTCCCGAATCTTCATGGCGCGAGCCTTTAGCAAACGGTCTCTTACTGGACGTTTAGCCACGTATCGTGAGCCGTCGCTGCGGATCTTTACCTTCCACTCCATGCGAGGTGAAGATGGAGGCAGCGTTGGTGGTATAATCAAAGAAGTTGCGGTGGATTCTCTGTTTGCACAAGTTATTGTGCTGGAGTGAGCAGGAACCTGTTCAGGGGTGTCCCGAACTTCTGCACTGTCAATGTCCCTCAACTGCATGCAACTCTGGTAGCGTTGAGGCAGCGTGGTACTGCAGTGGCGTCGGGACAGGTACGGACTGTTTTCTGCACTCCTTCCCCCTTTCACTATCCCGGGAGTGAGAGTCCCATTAGCATGGGACCCCCTTCGTGCTCCATCCAATCCCTTCCTACTGCTGCCGCCATTACGAGAGACTGACCGAAGCCTTGTTGCTGGATTAGAGTCTCTGTTGTCCCCGAGTTCTTCACTCTTTTTCTTGGCATCTGATGAAGAAGGCGTGTTTAGATTCTTCTCCCGGCTTGTGCTCGTCCTGTGACGGGGCGTCCGAGGTCGCATGGTTGCAGAGGCACTGGAATCTCCCGCCGCGGAGGGCGAGGGGTGTCGTTCGCTTGCCAGAGGTGTGCTTCTGCAACTTTCCCCACCCGTATTATAGGCGCTTGTGCTCTCCTTGTCAGAGCGTTCCCTTTCTGGGATCTCGTTGATATCTGACAGTTCATGGTGGATGGCCTCCGCACCGCCACACCTCGCCTTTGCTCCTTTTTCTTCATCGTCCTCTTCGTCAGCTGGCCAGACCTTCAGGCAGCGTTGGCGCAACTGATTCATCTTTTGAGCCCGCAAAACATTGCGCCACTTGAACTCCAGGTGACGTATTTCCTCATCTAGAAGGGAAATCTCGTGCTGCATCAGGCTCTCGTTACAATTCACGTCAATACTGGCGCCATGGTTCCTCCCGTCCAAAAGAAGAAGTGCGTTTCCATTCTTCTCGTAAAGGCACCGGATCTCCAGTAGCTCTCGGTAACGTTCATATTCCTCTTCGGTTAAACCTGGCATGAGCACTCTGCTGGTCCCTGAGCCCAGTGTTTCAGGGACCCCGTGATCCGCCACTCCCACCCCATCCGGCCCTAGCAGCGAGTCGTTGCTGTAGTGAAACTCCCATCCGTGCTGTGCGGCGCGAAACTTACGCAAACTGCCGGGTGTGTTGGTGGCATTGGTGGTGCATGCACTGGTGGGATCATCCGCCAGCTCGGAGGACTCTTCACAGCGCGTGCTTTCATCTGTGCGACCCACCCCGCTGTCCAGCTCCTGGCTGTTATTGAGGGCAGTGTGCCACAAGTTGGGGCGGCCACCTCTGATCCCAGTGATGTCACTCAGCAGTGTGCTCGCTTTCCTCTGGTGTTGAGGGCTGGGTAAGTTAGAGGCGTTTTCCAAGTCCTCTAGATCCAGGCCCACACTCAACTCCAAATCCAGATCATCAGCCTCATTCTTCCAAGATTTGGATTGTTGAAGATAGAAAACAAGAAGAAGAAAAAAATCTAATTAGCAAAATAACTTTATAAATCATGCTGCACTCTAGAAGAAAAGGTTCAATGGGTCTCTATATAGAACCCTACGGTTCTTGACTCAATTTTATGCCAAAAGATTCTATTTAAGAAGTGTCTTAAGTGATTGACTAATAATTTAATTTTTAACAGGTTATTTTAAAAAAAATCTAGTGATAAAGCATGTTTACGAGCTGTTTAATTCATAAAATGATCACATGATGATACCCTTAAAATGTTCTATAAGGCCAATTCACACTGCACAGAAAAATGACAACGAACACCAAAAAACAAGTTAGCTGTTGGGTTTAGAATTTTATTAAAAATAACGGTCATGTTCACATTGACCCAACAGACACCGACAAACACTGATTGACACGTTCATTGAGTGAAAATAAACCATGAGCAACACCAACAGACGGCGACAGGGGTAACACACTGATGAAATTTTTTTTTTTGCGTTTGTCTGCGCGGTGTGAATTGGCCTATTAGTCTAGTCATTTTAAGCCAAAATGGGCGTCAACCTTGAACAAATTGCAACAGAAGCAAACTCAACTGATTTTGTATCCTCAATATGTCCTGAGTAAGGGGGAAAAAAGCCCAGAAGAATCCCATTAGGGGAAAGTTTCAAAAAAGACCCAAATATACCCGATTCATACGCCTACTCATTCTTTTTCTTGAATCTTCGTGACACATAAGAGTAAAATACTTGATGTTAAGGTCTGAATGGAACCCATTTAGGCTACCCATGAGCATTAATACAGTACATAGAGGCAGGAAGAAGTACTTTAGTTTAAAGACATTTTTTAGACATTTTCACCTGGCTGTACCCAATGTTTAGATCTGTTGTGGTATTTATGCAAATTAGCACATAAGTAATTAGATTTTGCACCGTTTGTCCATGTTAACAAAGAATTAAAAAAAAAACTTGCAATACATTTTTTGCTTGTCTTGATGTAAGTAATCAACTCAGTGATTTTCATGGTGATATCTAAAGGTTAAAAATTTTACCCTATTCACGTGAGAAAAAGAATGAATAGGCGTATGAATAGGGTATATTTGGGTCTTTTTCGAAACTTTCCCCTAATGGGATTCTTCAGGGCTTTTTTTCCCCTTACTCAGGACATATTGAGGATACAAAATCAGTTGAGTTTGCTCCTGTTGCAATTTGTTCAACCTTTTTTCATAAAATGACTGGACTATAGGCTATATATATGAAGCGACCAACAGAACCCTTAAGGGTTCTATATAGAACCTTTTCTACTAAAACTGCAGTAGGCACTGTATGCAGAGGAACTTGCTTAAAACACATTCTGATTGGTCAACAGCAGCGTCCCTGTTTGAACAGCAGAGGGCAGTGTTTGCCAATGTAAGCCCAATTTTGGATGCTGGAACTGATTGTGGGGTCTTTTCCCATCTGTTGTAGGAGGCCTTTCAATGTGAGAGGTTTCTCAAATGAGCCACCTGTGCTGGGGAATATACTGGCCCGAGGGCTCACACACACCATCTGGACCTTCCATACTCACACACACACACACTTGTGTACTACTGACCCCAAATCCTAAAACTGTACTACAGTAACTATTTCCCAATTGACCATTCACTGTTCATTTGTTCGTATTCTCATCTCTTGTTTTAATGATTTTCCACAAACTGTTTTTAAAGAATATCAATTAGATTTTTACTTTTTGCCAAACCCTATGGAGACAGCTGACAGATTTCTAGAGAAAAATACTGAAATTCAATTAAAGACGGAGTTTTATTTTAGAACTGGACCCAAATGGGTTTTATTCAGACCAATGGTGTACATAAAGCTTTTTTATCTGTATGTTATATTAAACACAAAAGAATATCTTTCTGGGTTCAAAATCAGCATCCTCGGTTTATCATGATTATTATATGCAAATAAGATGCATTTTTTTGTGATCTTTATTACCTTGTTCTCTTGTACAGCTTTTGTGTCAAATAGCATCATGGTAAATTAACTTCATAAACAGGCCTCAGACTTCAAATGCTGTTTTGGTCTATTTGTATTCATGAACTGGGTGATTCCTTGGGGGGTTTGCATTATGTTTTATTTAAATATTTACCAGTGAGATACGGACTGTTGCTATGGCTTCCACAAGGGCTAAAGATGATAAATCTGGTTGTTAAAGCATGCTGACAGACCATGAGGTTTGGGACCAATCAGTGAAGAGACTCACAAACAGAGAGAAGATATTGAGACATTTTTTAACTGATTCTCACACATTTAAGCTGACCTTCAATTTCAGTGATGAATGAAACTAATTTTGTTTTGTTATTTGATCAAACTGCCAATATTAAGATATTTTATACAAAATTGCAAAATAACAGTTTCCAAAATGATAATTGGATGTAATTCACTTAACCTTCCCTACTTTTCCACATACTCAAAAGAAAGACTAGGCAGTGTATAGTGTATACTAGTGTTCAGTTAGTAGCTACTGTTTCATTCTGAACAAAGCCGATGTCTCAGACTGCAGTGGAAATGTGTTCAAGGAAATAAAATGGATATTGTGACTCACTATTGGAGGATGTGTATTATGGGATGTCCTAAGTGTGTCTCTAAAGTGTGACCTTGAGTAGAACAAAAGACTGCCAAACCATGTGTCCTCATCTCTCCTTGGGTTTTTTTTCTCTCTCTTCCATTTATTTCCTCGTCTGGGTTTTTTGTCCTTCTCTGCCCTTTTCTGTCTGCTTTCATTTGTAAATGGAGAACAGAACGAAGCCATGTGTTCACCTGTACACTATAACACATTTGTCTGTTACTGCTTGAATAAGCAGACCATAATACACTTCACGTAATGTCTGAATATCAAATTAGTTGTCATTAATAGCTTCAGTAATACTTAAACGTTCACCAAATTCGCCCTGTGCTGCTACTAAATCTACAGCCTCACAGCATCAGAAATTATATTTACTGGAGTTATGAGTTTGTGCAAGAGATGTGAATGCGGTGACTGGTGAGATAAAGACTGAATGCTGCAAAACAATTCAAAAGATAATAATTTGACAACATGTTTTTCATTTGCACTTCTCCCGCTTCAATAAGAAAATTCTGTATGAAAGCGATTAACTTAATTGGATCAAGCGATGATATCTGACTGCTGTTTATAAAGCCGAGAGAGTCTCACCTCGATGTCTGGTCGTGCCAGTAGCAGAGAGATGTTGGTGCTGTCCTCTCTGGTCAGGATGGCCACTGCTTCCTCTCGGTTCTGGACATCCACCCCGTTTATCTGAACACAAAGACACATCAACATCATGTCACATCACAGGTGATTGTTGTGCTCATGAGTTTACATAACCCTTGCATCATCTGTATTCTGTATTATTATTATTGTTTTGTTTATTTTCCCCTCAAGAAACTGATGCATGACGAGTTTTATTAAGAACAGTATATAATCTTTTGATAATTATGTAATTTCAGTTTTTTTTTATTTTTTTTATGTGGAATATAAGTAAATATGTGACCCTGGATCACAAAACCAGTCACATGTGGCACGGGTATATTTGTGGCAATAGCCAACAATACATTGTATGGGTCAAAATTATCTTTTTTTTTTTTTTTTCAAAAATCATTAGGATTTTAAGTTCATGTTTCATAAAGGTATTTTGTAAATGTCCTACCATAAATATAAAAAATATTTATTTTTGTGAGTGAATGCAGCACAATCTCAAACATAAATTGACAACTTTAAAGGCGATTTTCTCAATGTTTCTTTTTTTTTAGCACCCTCAGATTCCAGATTTACAAATAGTTGTATCTCGGCCAAATATTGTCCTATCATAACAAACCATACATCAATGGAAAGCTTATCCATTCAGCTTTCGGGTGATGTCAATTTCAAAAAATTGACCCATGGGTCCAGGGTCACATATATGTTATGTCAAATAGGTTCTTCAGGGCAGATGTAAAATGTATGATTCCTCTTATTTTAAAAACAACGATAAACTTCTTATGGAATCTGGAAGGGTTATGCATAAGCAGAAAAGTAGTATAGTAGCTAATTATTAAAACAAATGATTTTTAAGCAGGGATGCACCGATATGAACATTTTGGCCGATACCGATAATTCTTTATGTTTGAAAGCCGATAACCGATATATTGGCCGATAAATCTAAATCCAAATTTTTTTGAGAGCCTGATTACAAAAACAAAAGTCTCATCATTAAAACCCATGTCCCAAACACAATTATAATGATGTTCTTATTATAATTTTATGTAGCCTACAGTATATGACGGACTTGCGCTGCAAATGTTGCACTTTACTGTATTTTCCATTTTTTAAGTGATTCAAATCATATTTCAAGCAATTCAAAACCATCATGGCGAACAGTGCACATCTGAAGTGTCTCACCTGAAGGAAATAATACATTTATCGGCTTTAATATATCGGCCAAATTTTCTTATCAGGCCGATTATGGTAACATTAAAAATGAACAAATTGTCCGATACCGACATGGTGGCCGATATATCGTGCATCCCTATTTTTAAGCCACCAACCTTAAACCATACTCTAAAATTTGATTGGTTGATATCAAGGAAGTTGACCATTATTGGACCACTTGTGAACAGTGTGTCGTTAATCTGTTTTCAGACGGATAATAACACAGTTTGGCTTCGGTTACCTGCAGTATTCGGTCTCCCTCGCGGATTCGGCCATCCTTGGCAGCAATGCTATTAGGGTTGACCTGCAATGATGAAACAGAATCAGTGCCGGCGACGGGATGGTTGCTGCATACAAGAATACTACTTCTGCTGTATAAATATATCTAACACAAATAATCGTTTTAAAACAAAAATTTACATAGTGTAAATTTATAGATCTCCCTCAGATATGCTGTGGGGGCAAGTGCTTCCAAACAGTCAAAACATTAAAAAAATGATACAGTGTATATTAAAATTCTACACACCCCTGTTAAAATAGCGGGTTTTGTGATGTAAAAAATGAAACGAAGATAAATCATATCATTTAATGTGAAACCTACAACCTATGCAATGCCACTGAAAATCAAAGTGACACATTTGGGAGAGTGGATATATCAGAAAAATGTTGATAAGGGTCACTTTAGCTTAAGACAGGTTTGTGTGTACTGTTTTTACATGAGCTTGATGATTAGTTCATTCTGAACACACTCACATACCCAATAATAAAAGGGGGAACACACTTTTGCGGGTTGTTCTAAGCCATTGCATAAGTCACAAAAAGGATTTATCTTTGATTTTTTTTACATTATACATACAAAAAAACTTTTTTAACGAGGAGTGAATTCTCTTAATTGGGTATGTGAGTGTGTTCTTTTTTTATATATCCACTGCATTTTAACATTTTTTCATTTATTCTGATCAGGGCCGGATTAAGAATTCAGAGGCCCCTGGGCACAATGTCTTGTACAGTATGCCCCCATTTAGGCAGGCCAAATGTAGTTTGTCCAAGGAAAGAAATCCCCCGCAAGAAATATTTGTACATTTTAAGGTTAAATGCAACAATCTGGTGCACTTTGAGAGCTCAAAATGAAGAGCTTCAACCGGCTTCAACCCATGAACTGTGCACATTGAACAAATAAAAAGCATTGACTTGTACCTGGATATTAAAGAGGGCTCAAACATCTTTTTAGTTATGATATAGTGAGTCTCAGTCTGCCTTACATTATCACTGGTGTTTTGGGATGCCAAACAATTATTATAATAATATAATAATGATTTATATAATTATTGCTATGACATAAAATCCATATAGCCTATAAATGTAGGCCTACTGTATAAATGAATATTTCAAAAGTAGGCTATATTTTACATTACACTATAGTGTAGGAAAATTACAATACTTTTGTCCTAATTTCTTCACTTGCAAGAAATAAACCCTTGAGCTTTTATTGTGGAGAAAACACCAGATCACCATGCTGATCGTGTGAGCAAAGTGCGCACTTTTCTTTAAATCACGCAGCACAAACAGAATGCCTATATAGGATACTTAATTAAAGTCTTGTGCTGTTTTATAAAGGCACAAAGCCATATCACGGTTTCGATTTTAGTTTGTTGGCAAAATATAACGCTAGAGACTTATGTTAGGCTATACATTTTGTGTTGGGAAAAGGGAGAAGAGCGAGTTCGGCAAAAGGCGGGTCGACGCGTCAAAATCTACTTTCAAGCACCCCACGTCCTACGACCTATGCCACTGTAGATATTTAGTGGCGGGCGTCTTTTTGCCAAAAAGACAGGCACTTAGTGCAAATATACGCTCCGTTATCGGAAATGTAAAAAAAGAAGGATTTTTTTTCTTCCACTCGCTTGGGCCCCATAATGCCCATTGGATAATCCGGCCCTGGGTGCCCCCCTATTGGCTGGTATCGCCCAATCCCATCTATGAATAATCCGGCCCTGATTCTGATGCTACACAATATCCATGTACATTTTTACTGTAAATGCATTACTGTACACATTTTTCACAAACAGAATTGGTTAAAAAATGTATGTGATCATTGACAGCATCTGTGGCACATTTGATATTAAACATTTTCTTTCAAATTTTGCTTGAAAAGGGTAATTTCTGCAATCTAAACATATGCTGTAATGTGACGCGTAATTTCTACAGCTTTATCTTCAAAAGAGAATGTACAAAAATAGTGACAGTTTCCAAACAAGTTTCCTAAACACTCCCGCTACCCTTGGCCGGTCAAGATGCCCGCCTCAAAGCTTGAGCCATTGGGCTGGTTGGGATGCTCAAACAGCAATCTTTTGAATAACCCTATGTTGAAATACCCTATGGCTTGCCTTTGCCTCTGCATATTAAACTAAATACAAAATTGCATGCTTCAAATGTAACATTTCATTAGGCTTCGCGTCAGGTTCTTTGCCTCCACATCGTGCACTAAAATCGTTGAATGCACAGTTAGCCGTAGATTATCCCGATTATACCATGGTCGTTTGCCAGCATTGACAACTTATTGATGTTTGCAGTACAATATTTGACCTGAAAGCATAAAAATTATGGTTATTAGATCTAGCATTCTGCCCGCTTTGAATCTGACAGAGATAAAGAAGTGTGTAAGATTACATTTATTTCAATGAATGAATTATAGCTTTTATTTGAATTGATTATCAAGAGAGAGAGACATTGAGAGAAACAGTGCATTGATATACACTCACCTAAAGGATTATTAGGAACACTATACTAATACTGTGTTTGACCCCCTTCCGCCTTCAGAACTGCCTTAATTCTACGTGGCATTGATTCAACAAGGTGCTGAAAGCATTCGTTAGAAATGTTGGCCCATATTGATAGGATAGCATCTTGCAGTTGATGGAGATTTGTGGGATGCACATCCAGGGCACGAAGCTCCCGTTCCACCACATCCCAAAGATGCTCTATTGGGTTGAGATCTGGTGACTGTGGGGGCCATTTTAGTACAGTGAACTCATTGTCATGTTCAAGAAACCAATTTGAAATGATTCGAGCTTTGTGACATGGTGCATTATCCTGCTGGAAGTAGCCATCAGAGGATGGGTACATGGTGGTCATAAAGGGATGGACATGGTCAGAAACAATGCTCAGGTAGGCCGTGGCATTTAAACGATGCCCAATTGGCACTAAGGGGCCTAAAGTGTGCCAAGAAAACATCCCCCACACCATTACACCACCACCACCAGCCTGCACAGTGGTAACAAGGCATGATGGATCCATGTTCTCATTCTGTTTACGCCAAATTCTGACTCTACCATCTGAATGTCTCAACAGAAATCGAGACTCATCAGACCAGGCAACATTTTTCCAGTCTTCAACTGTCCAATTTTGGTGAGCTCGTGCAAATTGTAGCCTCTTTTTCCTATTTGTAGTGGAGATGAGTGGTACCCGGTGGGGTCTTCTGCTGTTGTAGCCCATCCGCCTCAAGGTTGTGCGTGTTGTGGCTTCACAAATGCTTTGCTGCATACCTCGGTTGTAACGAGTGGTTATTTCAGTCAAAGTTGCTCTTCTATCAGCTTGAATCAGTCGGCCCATTCTCCTCTGACCTCTAGCATCAACAAGGCATTTTCGCCCACAGGACTGCCGCATACTGGATGTTTTTCCCTTTTCACACCATTCTTTGTAAACCCTAGAAATGGTTGTGCGTGAAAATCCCAGTAACTGAGCATGAGAAATTGAACAGGTGTTCCTAATAATCCTTTAGGTGAGTGTAGAGCTGTAATTAAAACTGACTTGGAACTACCTGTGCATTAAACGGTTTTATACTACAGGGCCGTTGAATGCTTGAATCTGATTGGTTGACGAACGTTCTAAGGTGTGCATTATTTTCAGGGAAACGCACAGCTAAAGTAGTTCCAGGCAGGTCTTGACCGCATTACAGTTCCATATCACTTCGCGTAGTTAACGGTAATAACGGAAAATAGGATACAATTCATAACAAGAAAAAACATGCAGCCACATGCGCTTGATCTGCAATTTTCAATGTCTAGCTTCACAATCAATGGAAACATGCAGTTTAATTTGAATAAATAAAGTACTGTATATAGTCCTATCTATAATCAATAAAAAACTAAACTGAATATAGGCTAAATAAATGGATAGTCCTGCAGCACGGATTATTATTGCAGATAATAACAAATAAATAATTATTGATATGCCTACTTGTTAAAAGGGCTTTGTGTTTCATTTATTTGGCTAGTCTGTCATCTGTCAATAATAGAAAAAAAAGAATGAATTCGAATTAATTAAAAGGAATTGAATTAATAAATAAATAATAATATTGACGCACATGCTTTTCCGTCTCATTATTGCAACATTTCTCTCTAATAACTGCATCAATAACTGGGGACACACTTTAAGGCCGGTTATGAATGTAATTTGATACGTATGACTGATCATGCCCAAACGCGTGTTCAGCGCGTTCAGTCTGTGTTCAAAGTCGGTGTTTAAAATCTGCTGCAGTCGATGAAAACAGTCAGAGAATGTGTCAGCTAGTCGTGTGTCCCCAGCATTAGTCTGCTATCAGTGGCTCAAACCTCCGTTACTAACTCTAAAATGACGTTTTGGAATTAGCAACGGAGGCATGGGATTAGAATACATACAAATTAGTCCTACATACAAGAGCGTTTTAATGACAAAAACTTTACAAACGTCTTGAAATACATAATCTGAACAATGTTTCGAGGTGTGGTATAATATATAATGCTTCGTACTGTAGTATAAGCAGAATAATTGACTTCAGGCCGTTGAATTATTAGAAAAATAATGCACACCCGAGGTGAACGGCCACTCCGCTTCGCGTCGTGACCGCATTACCACCTCGGGTGTGCATTATTTTTCTAATAATTCAACGGCCTGTCGTCAATTATTCCTTACATATTGCACACCTTTCAGCCAATCAGAATCGAGTATTCATACATACCATTATATAAAGAATTAATAATATACAGTTTGCAAAATTTAAAGCCTCTGTATTAAAGGTGCACTGCGCAACATTTCATGTTAAAAATACCCGTTTTTCTAACCCATACATGCTTAAACAATTGCCTGATGGGCTGAATGAGCCCTTCTCTGATCACTGTGATTGCCTCTATAATCCTGTACAGTAAAATAAATAAGAGGGATTCGGGTCGGAATTTGAGACTGGGCGTGACGTCATGCACGTTCAGTTGCAGTGTTGCAGTTTCACTTGTCGCCAGAGGAGGCATAGTTCTGCAAAAACTCAGAGACTTGCGCAATGCACCTTTAAGTAACAAGGTGTAATTGCATTGTAATTGTCCCGTTTAAGTATGATTATCTTGTGCACATGCACTAATTCTTGAGCGATGAAATGGTGTTCTGGATTTAATATAGCAATTTATTTAAAATAATGATTTATCTAATGCTGAAGCAGAAGGGCGTAGGTTCACAATCCTCCTTGAGGCTTCATTCATAATTCATCGGTCAGCAGATTCCCATTATTCCCCAATTCTCACCTCTCCCACGTAGATGCCCAGATCCTCTTCATCATCAGTGCGATAACACACCGTTAAACCCAGTTTATCTTGCTGACAAGATTTATACAATTCCACCTCCTGAAGGAAACAGAAAGAGAGAGAGCTAAACAAACAGAGATAAGATGCTCCTCTTCTGCCAGTGTTTCTGGCTAAAATAAGCTTATTTTGTAGTAGAGGAAATTAAAAGAGACAATGTTGACCTCATACTCCAGGTCATCTTGTCTGTCCACCTCATGTTGACTAATGTCAAAGTAGTCCGTTGGGTCATAATACACGTGATCCATGGGAGAGCTGAGGAGAAAAATAAAATACCTATAATTAACACATAGAAAAGCAGTCACAAAAAGCCAGTGTGTTGCAACTGTTATTTAATGCATATATATTATTTAGTCAAATTTTTATAAACTACCAATTCACTAAGTATAATAAATATTTTGGTTACATTTTATTTTAAGGTGTCCTTAACTACATTTATGTACAGAGTAATATTAACTACATGACTATATAATTAGGGTTTGGTTTAGGGTTATGCATAATTTACTGTTATCACTACAGTAACTACAACATGTGTAACAAGGACACTGTAAAATAAAGTGTTACCAATAGTTTTAAACTTTAGAATAAATATATTGTAAGAACAGTCCTAACAAAATAGCCTGTCCATATCCTTTTCATGTGAAAGCATCTGATGTCAAATGTTTATTTTCTGTAAGGTAAAGTAATAGTGTAACATACACAAACGTTTGGGGTCAGCAATATAATTTTTTTTTTAAAGGATGCATTAAATAGATAAAAAAAATGAAAGTAAAGACATTTATAATGTTACAAAAGTTTTATATTTAAGATAAATCCTTAATTTATCAGTTTCCACAAAAATATGAAGCAGCACAGCTGTTTTCAACATCAATAATAACAAATATTTCTTGAGCATCAAATCAGCATATTGGAATGATTTCTGGAGGATCATGTGACCCTGAAGACTGGAGTAATGATACTGGAAATTCAGCTTTGATCACAGGAATAAATTACACTTTAAAATATACTCACGGCTATTTTAAATTGTAATAATATTTCACAATATTACTGTTTACTGTATTTTTACTGTATGTTCCTACTGTACGTACATCATCATGACAGCACTGATTTTAAAACCATGAACCCGTGTGTGTTCTGGAGACCATCTTACAGCTGTCTGAAGAGGTACGGCTCCGGCATGGGTGGCAGTGGAGGGGAAGGAGGAGACGCGGGTCTGTTGTGATGGACGGCTCGGCCTAATGTCACCATGTGCTGGAAGCTGATGTCTGTCTGCGTCCCGCTGTCCACACAGTCCGCCACGAGCACCGTCCCGCCAGCAGCTCCAGGAGCACCGGCTCTCCTCCTCGTGTTCGGCTTACAGCGCAGCGCCTGCAGGCTCTGGTCCTGAGACAGCCGGGACAGGGCTTTACTGTTCACCTGCGTTCAGACACACACATCCATGCTGAGAACATTAACACTTTAACTTATTAGACATGCTAAAGGGGTCGAGTCGTCCATTTTTCCTTGATTTTTTTTAACGAAAGATCTTGAAAACATACAGTAGGCTACTTTTACGTTAACTCAAGTCCAAAAACAAATCTTTTGAAACTATAAGCTGAAAACACCTGTTCAGTGTTCAGCAGCAATATTATTTTTATATTTTCGTTTTTAGCAATTAGCTTTAATTTGCTTTTATTTAGGGTTCAGTTTTAGTAGTAATATAAGTTTTTCTGTTTAGTATTTATGTTTAGTTTTTATAAGATTTAAAGTACTAAAAAAATGTTTTTAATAGTTTTAGTTAACCTTAACAACACTTTTTGGTCCTTTAAGTGTTCATGTTTCCTTTAAACGTACAGTATGGCATTTTTCGCCACTAGGGGTCGCTAACCTATTTACAATAACAAAGGCGTAGATTGATGATGCAACATTTGCTAAGAATTATGGATCTTGTCGTCAACGTCAAGCCGACCGATCTAATAATGTTTATGGATGACTGAATACATTGATGCTTTTATCATGACTGTGATATGAAGCAGTTCGGGATTGCTAAGAGACAGCTATCAGCTCCACACGCGACGCGAGTCCCGCTGATATAAAAGGAATATGGACATTTCATTCTACCGAACTACATGCAGAATTACTACCCACAGGTCAGTTTATTAGACCAATTAAACTTGTGAGGTAACGCAGCGCTGTTTCACTTGGTCTAACATTACACTATCACACTAAACTGCATTTGAATGTGTTGAAATGTATGTGTTAGTCTCAGTATGAGACTAAGTTAGCAGTAAACTAGATCAACATTAGAATAACAGGCGGTTGAAGTCTCGGACGTGGAGCTCTCGTTTATATACTGTCTATGGGAGCTCTCGGCATCTCGAAAACACCGCGCTGATAATGATTCTTGTTTTAGTTCTCCTTTTTTTATCCAAAGTCTGCTTGCCATGGTCCATAATGTTTGAACGAAACAACAACAGCGTGCAGATAGACATTGCGAACTACAAAGTTGTCCGCGTCAGTCGCTTTGGTTACTATCAGACGGCTCTGGTTCATAGCTCTGGTTGCTATGGCACCACGAGCGGAAACCAGGGACAACGCGGATATGACGCCATTGGCGGCGACAAAATGGAAATGAAGAAACGGGACGTTTCTCGAATTAAATTACAAATTTCTCCTGGTTTGAAAGTTGTTGGAAACAGTCGGGATAATGTAAGTACACAACTAAAAAATATATATAACATAGATATAGTGATTTTTGCTATTTTTAAAGCAAAAAAGTTACATATTGTGCCTTTAACACAACATCAAAACATATCTACAATGGTCACTTATCGAAAGCATCACACGACATTTACGTAACACTCAGACATGTAAAAAACAAAACCTTTAATCCAACCTCCCCATTAAAAGAGCTCAGCATGCCGTTTGTCTGCCCCCTCTGTGGGGAGAAAGAGGAAAGTATTAAGATGGGGGGAGCGTATCCAGGGAGAGAGTCCTGTTCATTTAGTGCTGAGGAGACAGTGGAGAAACTGCACTCAGCAGAATACAGTCTCATGGTGATGAATGACCATGATACTCGAGATCTGCAGGGAGGAGGGCTTTAAAGTGTGTGGTTAAGGGTTTAATATGAAGGATATAGTGTTGTAGATTTTATATACACTATGGTATGAAACTCTTAAAGACGGTGTTTGTTTTATGCAAAATGCCTGATTTACATCTTAGATGTTGATTCACATGTCGGCCATGACATTAGTGACTCCTGACAGCTATTATCATGCAAACACAGTTCTTGTCTACCCTTGTGAAAAACAAGTGCACTTGTATTGAATGTGCTCTTACTTTATTTTACAGTACGTGCACTTATGTGTACTAGTGTAGTTAACTAAGAAAGTACTGGTAATATAAGGTAACTACAGGGGTTAAAGGGATAGTTCACTTTGAAAATAAATTTTGGTATGTTTTAGCTTACCTCAAGGGCATCCAAGATGTAGGTGTCTTTTTTTCCGCAGTAGTTTCAATTTGGATATTTTTAGGTCAAACCGCTCTTGTCTGTCAGTCATATAATGCAGGTCGATGGACACTGTATCAAAACACAAGCACAGAGTCCAAATTAAAACAATTCCCCATCGTCCAAATTAAACAATTCCCCATCGTAAGTACACATTGACGGCCTAAGACACGAAACGAGCGGTTTGTGTGTGAAAATGAACAGTATTTATATCGTTTTTACCTCTTGTAACACAGCACACTTCCAAATGATCTGACGGCACGGGCGGATATAGATGTATACATAGATGTCGCCTTGGCTATGGTTTCGTTCCAATGAACTGCAGTAGCAAAGGCGACATCTAGTGTATACATCTATACCCGCTCGCGGGCGGGTATAGATATATACACTAGATGTCTCTTGGCTACGGTTTCGTTCCAATGAACTGCGTAGCCAAGGCGACATCTATGTATATACATCTATACCCGCCCGCGCCGTCACATCATTTAAACGTGTGTTGTTTTCAAGAGATAACAACGATATAAATACTGTTCGTTTTCTCACACAAACCGCTCGTTTCGTGTCTTAGGCCGTCAATGTGTCCTTACGATGGGGAATTGTTTAATTTGGACGATGGGGAATTGTTTTAATTTGGACTCTGTGCTTGTGTTTTGAGACAGTGTCCATCGACCTGCATTATATGACTGACAGACAAGAACGGTTTGACCTAAAAATATCAAAATTGAAACTACTGCGGAAACAAAGACACCTACATCTTGGATGCCCTTGAGGTAAGCTAAAACATATCAAAAATTAATTTCAAAGTGAACTATCCCTTTAAGGTTAGGTTTAGGGGTAGGCTCGGGGGTTATTACCCAGTTATTGCAATTACTATAATTTACAGTATGTACATGGGGAAACTATAAAATAAAGTGCTACCATACTAAGTAGGCTATATTTTTAAAAACCTGTACTTACAGATAACATTAATGAAATTAAAGGCACCTTAAGTGTACTTAAAGAGAGCACACTTTTTTTTAAAAGTGCACTTTGTAATATTAAATTAAAAGTTTTATTCTAAAGTACATTTTATGTCGTCATGTAATTTATATAATTAATAATTTTGTCATGGTTTAAGTACACTTATTTTGTTGTGTTGACTAACATAAAGCACATGTTAAGTAATTGGTTATAATTTAACTGTGGTTTATTTAATATTACATTCATACAATATATTTTAAATGTACTGTATTGCAACATCATCAGAAATATATTTATAGTTTTTCCAGGCCGTTCTCATCCTAGGGCGTCATATATTGACGCTTTTGACATTTCGTCGACATCGAACGCCCATGGCACCCTTTAGCGTCAATATGAGACGCAGATATATATGGGCCAGAAGGCGCCTCCTAGCCGTCTAACCTTAACGCTACCCCAGACCTAAACCTACCCATAACCGAACAAAGCTCTGTGCGTGTCATATTGACGCTAAAGGGTGCCATGTGCGTTCAATGTAGACGAAATGTCAAAAGCGTCCGTATATGATGCCCAAGGATGAGAATGCGTTGGTTTTTCTCAGACGCTTTGCATTTCTCAGATCAGAAATGAAATTCTTAAAACCACTTGTTCAACCTCCACATCATCTAGTCCCTTGTGCACATCATAAAAGCAGTTTCTCATTCTTTTGAACAAGCTGCAATTGCTTTGGGACATTCATGCAATTGATAATGTACAATTGTCTGCGGTTTCCTACATTATCAATTGCTAATGCCATGTTGCTCAAAATGTATTAAATAGTTCTCTGTGCAATAGTCTTACCCATCAAAACATCTAGTCATTAGTTCCTCGTATAAGTCATTGGTTAATCTAGTTGTCATAAACTGTCAAGCATATTTTCTACACATTTCTATTAGACTTTTTGTAAATGTGCCATGAATTGTGCAGGTGAATCTTGACTTCCACCAATGAAGAGAATGTAGATCAACCAATGAGAAACCAGTTCTCTGAAATAGCTCAAAGTTGCATCTCATGAACCTTCAATTGGCGAGTATATATAAACAGAGGACAACACAAGAGCTACAAACTCTGACAATGGATGAACATCCAGGAAACGATCAGGGTCAACAGCCGAGAGGAAGAGGAGTAAGGATGCGTGTTGGAAGGGTACAGAGGAAGAGGAAGAAGAGGCCAAGGGCATAGGCGCATATCGGATGAAATAAGGGCCACTATTGTGGAGCATGTTGTCAATCATGGGCTTACACTGGCTGAGGCGGGTCGAAGGGTGCAGCCAAACATTGGGAGATCGACCGTATCCTCAATAGTTCAAATGTTTCGTAGAGAGAACAGGTAGCCTATGTCAACCAATGTGCAATACTGTTATACTGTATACTTGCTGTAATGATTCATAATACAGTAGTCCATTTGTATTTTGCAGCATACATATACAGCAAATATACTTTATAAAGATACAAACTGCAAATCACAAACACATGTATTTTTTTTCAATATATTTGTGTGTGTGTGTGTGCACATTTTTTCCCTTTATTTTATGTGAAAAATCATGTGTTTAGCATTTCTGCATTTTTCCTCCAAAGGACTGCAAGATTACCTCACGGGTGGCAGAGGACCTCTATTCACACCTCAACAGGAGGAGGCTATTTGCACCATGCTCAGAGCAAACAATGCCATTAGATTAAGGGAGATACAGAGTGCCATTATAGAAGACGACAATGTCTTTGAAAACATCCAATCTGTTAGCATCTCAACAATCGACAGGGTGCTGAAGACACCACATGAGCATGAAACAGCTGTACCGTGTGCTATTCGAAAGGAATAATGACAGAGTAAAGGAGCTACGGTACCAGTATGTACTGGGTGTGTGACTACAGCAACATTTTACAGTGATGTCTAGTACAGTAAGCATGACCGGTACACATTTTCTATGGCTGTAGAAGAACAAAAGCACATGCAATATGTATGAATTTGAGGTAACTGTATCTTGTCCAAAATGAAAATGGATGTAATTCGTGAAACTAATTTTGTGTGTTCTGGGATACAGCGTATAATGGAATTGGAGTCAAGTGAACCATCTCACAACTTCATAAATGTGGACGAGGCTGGCTTCAACCTGACCAAAAGCAGAAGGTGTGGTCGAAATGCCATCGGCCACAGAGCTACTGTTGGCTTGCCAGGCCAACGGGGAGGAAATATCACTATGTGTGGTGCTATTTCAGAGCACGGCGTGCTAACTCACATTCCCCTTACAGGGCCATCCAATGCACAGCATCTCCTCACCTTCTAAGAGACCCTCGACAGGACTCTCATCCCTGATGATGAGAGGGGTCCATTTCGAGACGATTTACCAAAGTATGTGGTAATTTGGGATAATGTGAGATTCCATCACTCAAACGCCATCAGGCAATGGTTTGTGACCCACTATAGGATGCTGATGGAATTCCTCCCACCTTATTCTCCATTCCTTAACCCAATTGAGGAGTTCTTCTCAGCATGGGGGTGGAAGGTCTATGATCGCCAGCCACACACTCAGATGACCCTGCTGGCTGCCATGGATGAAGCCTGTGAGGACATCACAGTAGACGCCTGCAGAGGTTGGTTAAGACATCCCAAAAGATTGTTTCCACGTTGCATTGCAAGGGAAGATATAGACCCCTTTTGCGCCGACGTCACAATTACGTCACAGCGTTAGCTGGAGGAAAAACAAACGGAAAACTGGAGGCGGCAAATACAAACCAGCACAGATTCGGCTACATAATAAGGAGCTTAAATTATTATTATTGTTATTAAATGTCATCTTGTTGTGTTGTTGGGTGCAATAATCGACGGAGTACAGGCTCCAATTTGAAATTTTTTCGCATAAATGTTTTCTAAATGATTGTGATTATTTGTGAATCATCTATGATTGTATACATTGTTTTGATTGATTGTGAATAGACTTTTTGAAGAACCTGGTAAGAAAGTGTAATCAAATACATAGTTAAAAAATGAATATGCTGTATCTGGAATTTTTATTTCTTGAAAATATTCACATCATTAAAATTGCACCGTAATGTCACTCTTTACATTGTCGTCTTCTGGCCTTGGCGCTGGCTAGGCACAACTGTGGATCGTACCACACAAGTCTTGTGACCAGTCAGGCCACTCAACCGGAGGTAGCGTTAACGCTAATCCTGTCAGATCGTCCATCCATTGAATGAGCGTGTAACGTTACGGGTCAGCCAATCTGGGATGTCCGTTAAAATTAACTTTTGCAAATAACAATCGCGGTCTTGGACAGTGAGTGACCTTACACATTAAGATAAAATCGGATTTCTCCAGTCATTGTTAAAAAACAAGCTAACAAAACTTGCACACTAACGTTAGTGAAGCAGCCAGAGGGATCGTTCTGCCTCCACCTAAGCTCCACCCACAAAAAAACGTCACCATGTTTACCTCCATGTTTGTGATGTAGATGGGAATCTGTGGTCCGACAGACTGGCACGTCAAGCGGTGTAGACAGACTGCACTGCAATTCCTCAAACAGTGCTGCATGCAAAAGCAAAGTTCTGCCTAAGGGGTCTTTCCTGACTACTAGTAAAAGTGTAACTGTGAATCCTACCCAGTCTCTTTCAATCAATAACTCACGTGTAGTAGTGTGTAAATTTGTACTTTTGAAATGGATATATGGCATACAGAAGAAGCGCAGCTTTGTACAGTACATTTCAATACAGTAACTGTCATCCAAACTGTTGCCATAGTTTACATCAGGTAATACTAACAGAGTGCAGTGTTTTATTGACAACATGACTAAGCATTTTGACTATCTTGTTTGTGGACAATGACACAAGGACTTTTCATTCTGATGGCACTGATATGTTCATTGATAAAAACGTTTAAGAGATGAACTAAAGATTTTGAGTAAGTTACAGGCTTTTGCAGGAAATCCAATGTGTGGTGCACATTCTTCTTTGCAAATATTAAAGATGATTTGAGAAATGCACCAAAGCGACTGAGAATAACTGTAAATACATGACATACAGGTTTCAACAGAAAAATTACATTCAAGTATATTTTAGTTTACCATAAATGCCTGTCAGTACATTCAGCCGTATCTTTAACCATATTTCAAAAACAATAGAATTGTGAAATGATATATAAAGATGTACTTAAGCAAGTTCAGCTAACTGCATTTAAGATAAATTTAAACTATAATAAGTTTCTATTTAATTGCAATTAACATGCAGTTACATGTATGAAAACATTACATTCAGTTTACATTTAAAGTCCCCCATGTGGTGAAAGTCAAGCTTTTAATGTTGTTTATGTCTATGTGGTGTTTTTAATGTGATTTAAGACAAACCATGTGTAAATTCATAAGTCGACAACATTGCTGAGTGTTTTCTCCTTAAAACTGCAGTGAACCAAAGACAGTCTCAAAAACAGACTTTCTGACGTCTCAAACTACCTTGTAACCAATCAGATCAACATGAGTGGATCTCTGAGCTGCTGTGAGTGAGTGGAGACGGGGCTCATTTGCATATACCGCATATACTAAATGAGGCAAGGGTGTAGAGTTACATTCAAGCTATTTTAAGGCATGAAGAAGGAAAAAACTTTTAAATATGTCATTTTGGTGATCAAAGATGAGTTTTAAGGGATACCATTATTGACTACAAGGTTACTTAAACATTCTTTTATGGTATATTATTTACATTGTAAGTACTCTATAAAAGTATGCTAAAGTGTTTTCACATGAGTGAAAACCAATATTGTTTGCCAAGTTTATGTTTACACTTCTCACTGTTATTGGATGTAACTGGGAGGCTGTAGGGGGGTCATATTTGACCTCTGACCTTTGTGCCCCCCTGACCTCTCCCAGAAGCTTATAGAGGACTAGTACGTGTATGAAAGCGTTCCCACCTAAATTATTCCACTGTGTTTGTGTGGAGGTATGGCTGAGACTGGTAATCCCCACGGCGAGAGAGACTGGTAATTAAGGATTAGTGTGATAATATTCAGCAGGATTCAGATGGAAACAGCGTGAGCTTCAGACTCAGGTCCGAGTGGGAGGCTTCATCAAAGAAACACAGCCAGAACACCCAGAGCTAAGACACGTTTCCTCCCTCGCTTTCCCCCTACAGCGACTCAAATGTAAATTCTGATGGTCTAAATACTATGTGAAGTTAGTATGAAGCTATTCCTCATAGACGCACACACTGCATGTTTCTGAATGCATTGTCATTAATAGGCCAAACTAAACCTGTTCACTAATCTGTAAGTTGCCCAACATACTCATATGAGCACAAATGTGTCTTGCTATGCAAACATGATTTTTGCACAGCATTCATTACAAATACAATGCAAGTATATGCCAAGTGTTGTATTCCCAGGGTTTCCACACTGTAGTGGATCTGCTAATTTGTGTTATAGTGAACATTAGCTAACGTTCTAACTTGGGATGAGCACAATTACACATTTTTATAATAGACAAGTGAAGTCCTATATAATCAGTCTGATTCGTGTCCACAGCCCCTGATCAGATACGCTTGTTTATGGACACGATGGGTATGTTGATCTTGGAAAAATATTCAATCAACCAATCAGATTTGAGGGACAAGTTTACAGTTGATGTCAAGTTTAGGCTTACAGCCAGGGTTAGGTGCTTCTGCATCAGTTATTCACCTATCATTTAATAACTTATGGGTAGTGTTGGGTTTAGGTGTAGAAATATGGCTAGAATTAAAGGGGAACTATGCAGTTTTTTTACCTTAACTGAACAGCTTCGGAGTCATTGGAATGGTTATATGACTTTTTTCGGGTTGAATGGTGGCCGTCTCACTTTCCCCTAGCGCCTGTGAGCCGAAAAAGCACCCTTGCAACTTTGGCCGGCAACTCGCCAGCCTCAGCGTCAGGAAGTATCGCGTGATATCAGGTCTCGCGATGTAACGAATTGCTTTACGGCACTGCACACATACATTTATATGCTAGCCTTCTGTGTATCATGCATACCTCAGTGGACATGGCTCCGTGCGTTCGCCGGCTTCTTTGAAAACAAATGCACATGACCAGAGGGAGTTTTTACGACAGTGCTGTCAAATATCTATTCCGAAGCTGTAGGGGGAGCTCTATAGAGAAACCCCCGAGCAAAAAGCGAAATTGGATAAATTGCATAGCGCTGCTTTAAATTTTCAGACAGGAATGTTGTTCCAGGATCAACAAAATATGTTGACCCAGGAACACGTCAAACTCAACAAAACCAGGAGGTGCTTTAAGGTCTTAGTTTTTCAAAGTAGGCTGTATGCCATAAGAGCACAACACACAAGTACGAATTATGTTCTCTTTCACATTTAATTGCTCTTTTAGTAGCTCTTTTTAATGTCAAGGAATTGCCGCTCTTCATTTGCTCTTTCATCCATGTTTCTTTTTCGCTCTAACGTGTCCATTTTGAATATATTTACAAATATATTTATGTCATCGCCACAATATATATCTTCATATCACCCAGCTCTAATGGACGCTTAATGTTCAAATTGTAAAAGTTGTGCAGTGTTTTCCATCCTTTAGAACTTACATGATTTACCCGAACACATCATTTTTTTTATCATTTTTTGTGTCCTCGTAATTTTTAATCAAAATTACATCCACTCTCTCTTGCAGCAACATCTCTTCTCTTCTCTGATGATGTGTTTACTGGCGTGAGGGCGGGGCAATAACCTGTCACTCACATGAGATCCACCAATAGCAAACCACAACCATCCAATCAATTCCCAATGGACAAAATCAAGTCCCGTACATTTCTTTCTCCTTCGAGAAGCCGTTTCACTCGGATATGCATCACAATAGAGAAGAAAACACTATAATAACTTATTTTTCATGCCGATTTAAAAATTCTACCTCACTAATCAACTAGTCTACAATCCTGGCTTTTCTTAATGCACAATACTGGTCTCGTTCCACCAACATTTTTCTCATTCAATATCCTGTTTCACTTCACTGGAATGCTTTATATTACGGAATTAAAATTATTAGTGAATGGCATTTCAGAGCGACTGAATCCTGTGGAAACCTGCGTACAGTATTATTGTGTGGGCACAGACTCCATGCGGAACATTTGCTGAGAGTGACCTTGTCCGCTGTCTGGTGATTTCTATATAAACTGGTTTGTCCCTCCCAAATCCATTTCAACACAATATTAGTGCTGCTCTGTTGTGCCCAAATATGCCACATTGGGCTTGAAGATTCATCGTCCCTCAGCTTTTAATAGTCTTGCTGTAAAGGCCACTCTTCTCCGCTGTCTTCCCGTCGTATCATTTCCAAGGATACGACCGTCAGAGGCACTGGCTTTCATAAACGCAATCATGCACACAGTTTAACACGCCTTCCCCAGCTAGAGTTATAAACACACACACATACTTGGAGTGTAGTTTGGACGGACGGTTTAATTAATAGTAAGCGATGATTTATTACATAGGAGATGTCCTCATCTCCGGCACGGAGGCATAACCGCGTCCCCAGACACTAATTCAAGCGGGCGTAATGCGGAAAACATCTCAAGCCGCACGTCCGCTCCTGTGTCTGCAGGGTTACAGGTCCAGAGACACATACATGATTGCAGAGGGACACAACTATAGGTGTAGAGAGAAGAAAGTCTTCAGTATTCCTTCAGAAGCTGGACTACGGAGAGCAGACGGGGGATGGAGGGGGACGTTCAAAGAAGGTGACAGACAGAGAGAGACAAAACAGGGGGAAGGGAAAGAGAGCATGATGGGGAGATTCAGAGAGACTATCTCGGCCTCTACTGCTCAGTCGGCAGCAGTGTAACCATGACTGGCACTAAAGCCTATTTACAACCTATAGATCATTACTTTTAGTTATTATTATTGCTTATAATAATTGTACTAATTTATTATAATATATAAATATTATGTTTTGAATTACTTTTTAATTAATCAATATTGCAAATATTTTGTGCATTAATTGAATCAAAATTGATTTCTATAGAGTTTTGGATTTTGGATTAGCATGTTGCTAAGCTAATCGTGTAACACCATGTCCTAACCAAGGGGGTAATCCAGCACTCAGAAAGCGTACCTTCCCTGGGGGCCGCCATTGGCTAACAAGCCAACTCCTGCTGTTGGCATTCCATTGACTCCCATTCATTTTGGCGTCACTTTGACAGCGAATAACTTTACATCTGAGGCGTTTAAAGACTCTATTTATCCATTGTTTATTTATAAAGAAACACGACAATGTATAAAACTCGGTCTCGCAGCAAGTGCACAGCACCAGAGAGTAATCTTGATGGCAATCGCAAGAAAATTGATAAGTAGGCTACATAATCAAATTCACAAATATTAAACCATTTAAACGTTATTAAAAATACATACTGAGTAACTAAAACAATCTTTGTCACGAATACACTTGTTTGTTCACAGTTTGGACGTTCTTGTTTCCATTTGTTTAATTTCAAGATCTGAGGTGAATTATCCATTGTTGCTTTTACAGCTACAAAGCTGGAGCACTAAATGATATTCAAAGTCACATTGCATGCTTTTAACATTAAATAAAGCACATAAACAGTACCTGAGATTATCACTGCCACACTTTGTGTTTGTTGTTTTCGTTTCATAAAAAAAAGCTACATTTTGAGCAAAAAGAATATCAGAAAGCAGAGTCTGGATCAGATTCAGAACGATGATCAAAACACAGATGGAGTTGATCAAGTCCATCAACACCCCTAAAGCTTCACAGTCCTGTAGCTCGTCCTGGGTCGACATTTCATTCAGTAACATTAGGCCGTTTTGATTTATATCTTGTTTAATGTTGATGATCGCGTTATTTTACCGTCTAACAGTGAAAACATGGAAAGCCAGAAATTTCTGTCATTGGTGGGGAATGAGTTAAGTAGGACATTAGCACATTTTTGTAATGTAATTTCATAATTAAGTCTATTGTCTTTGAAACCTGGTTAAAGTTACTGCTGAATGTGCTGACAAGCATTTATGGTAAACTAAAATATACTTTAATGTCATTTTGTACATTATAATTACATTTATAATGATGAAGCTGCAATTGAGTGCATTTGAAATAATTTAACTGTAAATGTAAAATCAAATAACGCACTAGTTAAAATTATAATAAAGTTTACATGTGCTTAATTTCTTTAACACATCAAAATAAGTGTACTTTACACTTACACTTATAAGTGTCGATTTCAGCCATAATCATGATAGTGTGCTCTCTGTAGGTGCACTTGGTTACCTTTTATTTGATTAATGTCATGTTATCTGCAAGTACAGGTTTTTTTTTTTTTTTTATATATATACTTTTAAGATTTAAAGTACACTAAGTGTTCAAGGTACAAGTGTTGGGTCTGTGACTGTTCCGAATGTGCAAAAATGGTTTATGGTTCATTGAACAAACATGAAAAACATTGTTTAAACACTTTCCAATTATGATTTGTAAAGTGTATTTGGGTTTGACAAAATTATCTTTAAAATACAGTATCCTGAAAAAGGGTTTGTTTCTTTTTTTGCTGAATTAATTTGCAGTTCTGCCTTATTGTTAGACCCAAACAAAATATAATTATGCTACCTGTGCCTACAGTACCTTGTAAAACAGCCTGTTCATCAGAAGCCTATGATGCTTTAAATAGACGCAGTTCGAACAGAGCGAAACAGAGGCGAGATCGAGGATGAAGTGGTTCAAGGGATGAGTAATAATGGTGAGATGGCTGGTTTGCCTCTTATCTTGTTCCATCGTGCTCTCGGATGGGTTTTAGAAATGATCTTGGGTGTGTATTGGCGCTGGTGTGTGTCTCCAGGAGCACAGCGGTCCAGGAGGACAGATTGTAGGAATATATTTCTGTCAGGACCAATATCGTCAAAGATGATCGACAATTAGCATACAGTTTGGATTGGCGGTATATTTCTGTTCTGGGCAAGAACTCCCTGCCCATCCATGCATTATAACTTATGTAAAAGCATACAGTAGCTTTCTTGGTAAGGGCCACCCGTAGCTATATATATTATTAAACTGTCTGCCAGGTTTACGGATCAATGAAATCCATTTTTTATTGTTTCAAAAGTCCTATATTGCAAAGCAATGTTAATAAATAGGTATATAATGTATTTCCTGTTGAGTTTGTGTAAAGTGTGACTCCTACTCTGCTCTGATTGGTCAGGTGACTCAGTCTGTTGTGATTGGTCTACCCTGCTCTGATTGGTCAGATGACTCAGTCTTTTGTTATTGGTCTACTCTGCTCTGATTGGTCAGATGACTCAGTCAGTTGTGATTGGTCTACTCTGCTCTGATTGGTCAGATGACTCAGTCAGTTGTGATTGGTCTACTCTGCTCTGATTGGTCAGATGACTCAGTCTGTTGTTATTGGTATACTCTGCTCTGATTGGTCAGATGACTCAGTCTGTTGTGATTGGTCTACCCTGCTCTGATTGGTCAGATGACTCAGTCTGTTGTGATTGGTCTACCCTGCTCTGATTGGTCAGATGACTCAGTCTGTTGTTATTGGTCTACCCTACATCCTTATTCATCGCTTTCTGCCAGGACTTTTACGTGCTTTTCCCAAACCACTGCCGTGACCTCGACGTGCGGGTTAGCAGTAGCATAAGCCATCAGACAAGTGTTATTTAAATAAACTCCTGATGTACTCACAAACTTTCCAATGCCTCGTTTTATGAGTACAGAACCTATGTGTACTACTGTAGAAGTTTGGTACCATTCTGGGCATTATTAGTGGGGTAATTTTGAGATACAATCTAGGATCCATTAGCGTTTGCACTAAGCCATCCGGCTGATGTCTCTAAATAAGCTCTAACTTTAATAATGTTCGACCAAGGGAAAAAAAGGCTTCTGGGGGGTGTTTGGCTCGAGGTCATGGTGCAAAGGACCCTAGGTTGATTTTACTCCGAACCATCCCTTTAACTTGCTTTTCTACAGATGCCATATTGAGCATTGTGATATATCTCCAGTTCATTTTCCAAAAAGTGGCCTTGTCTGTCTCCTCATCTACAGTATAACTTCTGTTTTGATTAAACCAGTGTTGTGCGCGACACACGGTTTATGGGTTTATTTGGTATCTAATGGTAGCTCATGTGTGTTACTAAGACACATTGACACCTGTTCTATGGCGCACACACAGTGCATGTGAGAGAGCGCGGGCGGTGAGAAGCATACTAATGTTCCCGCTCGCTCTCTCGGGACTCCCCGTCTGACAGCGGCTCAGAGTAAACGCTCTCCAGATAAAACCGCTCAGAGCTGGGAGCACCACCACATTCTCACATGTACCTCTCAATAGTTTTGTTGAATTATTTAACCTGTAGCTGCAGTAACACTTCTCTTTGTCTCTGAGATAATACTAGAGCGGTAGTTAATTTCCCTTTTGTAGAATTCTTCCCAAATCATCTGCATATTCTGACAGTTTCTAGACATCTGGACATTAAAAATGCATGCATGCTTTCTGTCTCTTTATTTTCCATTCTAAAGTATAAAGTGGCTGGCGAATTATTTGAGCTTAATGATTTAATGTTCTCATTTTTTATTACCCATGCAGCATGTACTTTGAAAGCTGTGGCTGTTTTGTATGTAGAAATTAACTATGCATAACTCATATCATACCCTGCAGACAGTTTGTCAAGGGAATACATATCTGTTGAAATGCCGTGAAGCGGAGCGATCCTTTCCTACTGTGGGCCTGCTGCAACGGATTTATTCAAATTAAATACAAATATGTTCGAAAGCCTCTTGAAAAACAAACCAATTGGATGGTTTTACAGCAGGCATTGTTTGTGCAATCAGGTTTTGTTTGAACAAAGATTGATTGTTTCATTTTGTAGTCTCTCAGCACAGACAGCATAAGGGAGTCTTAACATCTCCAGTGTTTAGGCTGCATCTCTCCTCTCTCCGTATTTCGAACTATTTCTTTCTCTTTGATGTCTGAAACATTACTTTGTACGAAAACCAGATTAGTTTTGGAATGCTCTAAATAGGCAGTGACTTTCTTAACAGTTACTGATATGCTTTACACAAATACAGAGTGCTGACTACATAGTAACCCTCATTCTGTGAAGTCTCTTGGGATTCTCATGTGACTGTTTATTTGGAGTCTCCCTGAAACCCTAACCTTGTTTGCAGCAAATACAACATTTGACTAAAACGGTTGATTCCAATAGTGTTTAGCAATCTAGGCTCAATGGAAAACACACAGTAGCTCTACCTAACAATGCACCAATGCATACAATCAGGGCTTGACATTAACACTCACCAAAAGCGTGTGTATTTCAGCAGTGGCGTGTAACGCAGTCACTTCAACCAGCCACTTTGGCTGCTTGAATTTTATAAATAATATATACATTATTCAATTGCAGTCTTTTAAAAATGCATCTGAAATAATAAACTAAGTGCAATGTAGTGTTGTCAAAAATATAGATTTTTCAATATCAATACTGAAAAATCGGTATACTGTACCTATCGCCTCTCAGCACTGAATTGAGTTCTTTGTCGCTGCTTATTGCACTTAGACAGTCAAATACACACAAAATAATGTCAAAATGCCGATCTTCTCGAGTATTCGCGTAAACACAGTGAGTTATATTTTAAGTGAATGTAAACAGTTGAGAAAGAACAGTTGTCACAGTGTAATGGATCCGTGTGTCAGGTCTTAAAGTGACAGCAGCCTAATAAACCTGCTGACAAATTATGAGATCATATTAAAAATATCTATATGGCAGTTTTCCCCCATGGTATCGATGTCAGAATTGGGGCCAGTGAAAAAAAAAATAGTTGCCACAGTGGCTGGTGAGCAAAAAAGTTAGCAGAGGATCTTTCCGAATTTTAGATAAGACCCGCCCTCTCCACTTTTTGAAAAGTTTGATTGATTCACCAGAATGATTGACAATTAGGAGGACCAATAGTATAGGTGATCCACCCGGAAGTAAAAAGCCTCCGCTATACCTTTAATTATAAAAACCTGCATAAAATTCACTGCAGTTTCCAGCTGAAACACTAGTGGCAATAAAACACCAACATATTTCTTTCCTTTTCAATCAAATGTTGATTTCAGGGCAGATTATTCTTTAATAAAGACTTATTTTTGCACAATTCCTTTACTATACTATCATATGACCTCAGAATTTTACCATAGTGCACAATAAAAGGGCTCAAAGGCTTGCAGAAGCAAGCTAAAAGGGCATTGTTGCTTCATCAATGCATTTTTATCTCACGTTTGCTTTAGACTGTCGGTTAGGTTTAGGGTTTAGTGTAGGTGGTACATTATTTTCAAATGCAATAGAAGATTAACCTTTTAGAGTCACTCACCGGACATTTCATGTTTGAGCTGCCATGTGACATTCAACAAACAATGAATTGTTAATAATAAAACTGCGCCAGATTCATTTTGAATAAAACTGAACTCACCTTTAGCGCTACTCACTGGACATTTGAAAGCGTTGTGAAACATGCAGGAAGAAAACATAACATCATTTTGCACAAATGTCACCACAGGGATGTTTTTCCAATGAGCCTGGGTTGGTTTTTGGCATTAGCATGTTGCTAAGCTAACAATGTGATGCTGTTAAAAGTACAAAAAATATTTTTGTCCATTTTTTTTTTTTTTGCTATTGTGCGAATATATTTAGCAATGACATTCATGCTCATCCACCATATTGGATGATTATCTTTCTCTGTTTTGTAACAGAGCTATTATCTGAGCATAATTCAGTGCACATAGATCATCTGTATTGCAGCCCTTTGACTTGACCTCTGACCATCTCATTAATCCTGTACATACCAACATGTCTCAGATACATATAGGCTACCTGTTGGTGTACATACTGATGAGGTGAAGGATGAACTCACTGTTGACACTCATTTCCATACTGAGTAGATCTTGATCCCTCCCTTGACGATTAATTCCGCTGGGATTAATTAGACACACATAGTGCTGAACCCTCATTAACACGCTCCTGTGATATTATCTGATACAAATGTGCGTCTGCACACCGGTGTGTGTGTATTTGTTTTCAGGGGTCTGGGTGATCCTTTACACTTAAATTATGCAAATTTACATTTTCAGAAGGAAATATGAGTGGTGCTTGGCAATGCAAAAGTGACACCACAATGAAAGAGTGTTGTGGATGATTGCTATGCAGTGCTAAGGATTTCTGAGTGTTTTTAGCATGTTTCTCTACAGTTTCTAGAATTCTGGGTGGTTTCTTGGTGCTTAGTGTCCTAAATCAAAAGAGCCCTATCCTGGACTTTATAAATGGCATAAATGTAATTTCACCTCTAATCTGAAATCTTAAAGCCCAAAGTATACTTTGGTTTTTATGTGCTACTGTATTGCCTATAGTATGCAACGTAATTTGGTTATCACTAGGAGTATATAGTATGAGAGCACAGATTAAATCTAACCATTTGCTATGTACAGTATAGCCATGGCCAAACGTTTGGCAGTGATATAAATGTTGCTTCGCAAAGTTATGCATTTTACAAATTTGCAAAAAGCTTCATTGGCCAAAAAACCTTTATTGCAAAAATGAAAATGTCACTGTTTTTTGTCCCTGGTTCAAAATTACCAGCAAACAAAATTTCACTAAACATATCATCAGCACCATGGAAAAGTGTGAATGAATACTAGTCAGGTGAAATCACTCTATTATTCTGATTGGATTATAAGAGTAGACTGATGAATGAAGAAGACCGTCCAATCATTGTGTTCTTGTGTTAGCAATGGTTACCTCCAAAGAAAGATGCACAGCCATGATTGCTTTGCATCAAAATGCCTCACATGGAAGGAAATTGCTGCAAAGTATTGCACCTGAAATAACCATTTACCGGATCATCAAGAACTTCAAGGAGAGAGATTCAACTGCAGTGAATGCAGCTTCAGGACGTCCCAGAGTGTCCATAAGCGCCAGAACGGTCTCCTTCTGAGGAGTCGCTGCAGAATCGTGTCTCACCAGTGCAGAGCTGCTCAATATTGGCAGCGGGTGTTTGTGATGCTTCTGTACTCTTTCTCTGTTTGGGACAGCTGGAAATCAATTGTCTGGAGAAAGAGTCTTGTGTCGTTCCAACAGTGAAGCATCCATGTGTGGGGTTGCTTTTCATCCAGGGAGTGGACGCTCTCACGATTCTGCCAAAAAACACTGGCATGAATAAAGAAAAGCAACTTTTCTCAACAATCCAGAAGCATTTTGGTGATGATCCGAGATTTTCCAGCATGATTGAGCACCAAGTCACAAGGCAAGATTAATAATGAAGTGCCTCGGAGATCATTATATTGAAACTTTGGATCCGTGGCCAGGCAACTATCCGGATCTTAATCCCATTGAGAACATGTGGTCAGTCCTCAAACGGCGAGTGGACAAGCAGAAGCTCATAAACTGTGATCAACTCAGAGCACTAATAAGGCAAGAATGGATCGCCATCAGTCCGGATTTGGCCCAGAAGCTGATATCCAACATGCCAGAGCAAATTGTAGAGGTTATGAAGAAGAAGGGACATCACTGTAAATACTGACTCTTTGCATATATTGCATATCAGTCAATATCAGGAACAATTTCCTCACCAGTCGTTCCCAGACTGTGAAAATGGGCCCTTACGTGTCATCCGCCCGTACACTTAGTACCAGTTCTCCACAAGGGTGTGTGCTGAGCCCTTTACTGTACTCCCTCAACACCTATGACTGCAGCGGAGCCCACCACAGTAATACCATCTTCAAATTTGCGGATGACACAACAGTGATTGGACTTATCGAAGGTGGTGATGAGGTCCAGAAAATGACATCATGGAGTTCAGCCAACAACCTGACTCTAAACATATCAAGAACGAAGGAGCTCATCACAGACATCAGGAACCAGAAGGAGGATCAGTTTCCCCTTAAAATCAACGAGGACTGTATTGAGAAGGTTAAAAAAAATTAATTTCTGGGCACTTTTTTCTCTGCTGAACTCTCCTGGACTGCAAATACTACAGCGATCATCAAGGAGAGGCAACGACTACACTTCCTGAGACTTCTCAGGAAAAAACAACATGGGTGAAAAGCTGCTGGTGAATTTCTATTGTTCTTACATTGAGAGTGTGCTGACCTCGAAGCTAGTTGCTCTGAGGCAGATAAGAGGACCATTAACACCGCACAGAGGATCATTGGATGACCCCTCCCATCACTGAAGGACATGTACAACTCTCGATGCCTCAGTAGGGTTAAAAACATTTTAAAGGACTCCTCACACCCCGGGTTTAAATAGTTTGACCTGCTGCCATCAGGCAGGCGTTACAGGTCCATAAAAATGAAGACAAAAAGATTCAAGGACAGTTTCTTCCCCAGAGCCATAACCTTCATGAACTCTAATATGCACGGATCCCTCTCTGCTACACACATACATAAACATATACAGTCTCAGGGTGTTATTTTTCTTTTTTTCCCTTTTTTCATTTTGCAATTCACAGTTTTAGTGCGATAGTGCTGATTACAAATTGATTATTTTTGTATTATATGTTTAATATTTGTGCTGTGTGTATCATTGTTTGTGTTGTTGTGTAATCCGACACTAAGGGAAGCACTTCCTAATTTCGTTATACATGTTTATGATGACAATAAAGGTAATCTAATCTAATACGTTCCAAGATCTCTGAGGAAAGTTTCCAGCACCTTGTTGAATTTGTGACAAGGCAATCTGGAGGCAAAAGGAGGTCCTACCCGCGGTACTAGCAAAGTGTATCTAATAAAGTGGTCGGTGAGTGTATATTGGCATTTTTATCATGTTACAAAAAGTAATTACTTCTGGAGAGAAATAGCATAGACACTGAACAAGATGAACGAGATGAAGAATGAACAGGTGTGACGTCATTTCAAACAAAATCTGGCCAAAAGTAAGGTGTTTTTCAGTGGTCTGAAACAGTTCGCCATTGTGAACTTCCCAGAAACTTCAAACTACCCTTGATGATTAATCCATGATGATTATGTAATAGGTGGGTGTGCTCTGGGGCTTCATCTTCTTTCAGCCAAACACAATCGGAGTATTAAAAAGGATCCTGGCTCTTCCAAGCTTTACAATGGGAGTGAGTAGAGTTTTTGAAGGCCAAAAAAGTGCATCCCTCCATCATAAAAGTAATCCATATGAATCCAGGGGTTAATAAAGGCCTTCTGAAGTGAAACGATGTGTTTCTGTAAGAAAAATATTCATATTTATAACTTTATAAACTATAATCACTGGCTTCCGGTAACGTCCGTACGCGAGTCTAGTTTCGGTGGAAGAGTGACCTCTGACCCGACGCATGACGTAGGATGTAGGAGTAGCGTAAGCTCAGGTGAGAGTCGACGCCTCTCGCGATTCAAATTAATAGAGCTGGGCAACAAACTCAAGCTCCTCCCACATTTATATTAAAAAAATTCTCATTTTAGACTTCTAATTCATGTTTTGTTTTGCTCTATCCTCTGTGCTTCACTGTTCGTCAATACATCATGCATCGGGTCAGAGGTCACTCTGCCACCGGAACTAGACTCACGTACGGCCGTCACCGGAAGCAGTGATTATAGTCTATAAAGTTATAAATATGGATATTGAGGAATTGATGAGGAGTTGATTGGATGGTAGTGTTTTGCTATTGGTGGATCTCATGTGAGTGTTGCCCTGCCCTTGTTCCAGTAAACACATCATTAGAGAAGAGATGTTGCTGCAAGAGGGGGAGGGGGGGTTATTTTGATCAAAGATTACGAGGGTGCAATAATAATAAAAAAAAACAATTATGTGCACGCATAAATCATTTACAATAAATACTGCAATATTCCATTTAAAAAAAAAGAAGTGTACACATTGTTAGAATTTTTTTTACTGCGAGCGTACAGTATGTGTGTATTATGCTGCTGATGAAATACAGATAAATAGCAGATTTTAAATCACATTTTTCTGGGAGGTCCTGCAACGGTTGAGAAACTGCCTGGGATGAATGGGAATGCTAACGGCTAGCTTTCTCCTGCTGTTCTACACCTCATTGAGCACCACTAACTAGAAGTGAACATCATGCTGTTAAAAAATTAATGTAACTTTAAAGAAAATCCTTTTGAGGCTTAGTAAAAGAGAGAGAGAGACAGAGCAAGATGTGATTATACGTCTGGCATGACGAGACAGACAGACAGAAAGAAAGGGTGTGGCCGAGCAGAGGCGTGAGGCTGTGTGTGTGTGTGTGTGAGGGAGGCAGAGTGATTCTTTGATCACGTTAAGCACTTATTTGTGCCATATGTTCATTAATACCAATGTAACCAGGCAAAAATCAGTGTAAGACGACTCATTTTGCTTGCTTAATGAGTCTGGTTGCCATAGTTACAGCATCCCATTGCAATGCAGCTCAGAGAGAGAGAGAGAGAGAGAGAGAGAGAGAGGAGGGGGCGCTCAGGATGATTGATGGGGTGCTGGATACTGCTGGTGTGCTGGGCAGATTGATGGTGTTTATTCTGCGGTTGGTTTTGCCAGTGGAAAGGAAACTACACATTGAGAAACACTGAACACCCACATCAGATAAACACACTTTCCTGCTTTGAGAGTGTTTGTGTGTGAATCTTTTGTATGGCGTCTCTGATGCTCATTTTCACCTTATCATATCTGCAATGTGGAAATGGATTTGCAGCACATATTGAAAAAAAGCAATACTGTCACATTTGGAGAGTCAAAATGGATTTTGTAAGATGAGTTCAAGATATGATTTGAATTAAAATTATGATCGGTTTAAAAATAAATAAAAAGTAAATACATTTTATTTTATCACAGTTTCTAGTCCCATAATTCTCTGCACACTTAAAGATATAGATCAACCCGAATTGAATATTGTGTCATCATTTCATGTCATTTAAACCGGGATGAGTTTCTTTCTGTGGAAGACTAAATGAGAAGTTTTGAGGAATGTTCATGCTGCTCTTTTCCAAAGCATACGGAGATCACTTTTTAAAAAAAAAAAATGAATTAAACACTGTGATGTCAAATTATTTCACTCTCTAGCTAATCTGAAACAATAAGCTTGAGTTAACCACAGGGTCAAATTAGTGTGCAGTCTGAGCCATAGGCATATTAAAGAGATTCACAAACCAACATCCACTACCAACGTCATACTGTGTCCAATTTGTTTACAAAATGTGTAAAATTAATAGAAATGATTTCTTATCCTAACCTCTAACCCTAATTAACTGCCCCTAAAATAATTAATTACAGGACTGTCGAAAACTTGAACAAGAGTTATTTATGCTCACCAAGGCTGCATTTATTTAATAAAAAATACAGTAAAAGCAGTTATATTGTGAAATATTATTTTTTTAAAAATGTCTACTTTCTATTTAAATATATTTTAAAATGTAATTTATTCCTGTGATGCAAAGATGTGATTTCAGCATCATTACTTCGATTTCACAGACAAATTAAATTTTTTTATAGGTGACAATTTCATATCAATTTGTACAATATGAATGGTATGAATTTTTTTTTGAAAAAAGGACGTTGACGTCATGCGCATGCGTATTACGTGTTCAGTCTATAGGCGTGCAGCGTTTCTTTACAAAGTCACATCGCCAACCACTGGCCTGGCATGAACAATGCAGTGCGTTTTTACTCGTTTTCATGGATCCGTGAAATCTGTCAGGTTGATAAGAATGAAGTTCCAGGGTCAGCCAAAATGTTGATAAGAAACATAAAAAAGGATAATTGATTTAATTAACATTAGCTTGGTTAAGGTTAAAGAGCACAAGTCATGATGGATCAAATCATTATAGTTACTGTTCCACTCCACATGTACAGCACAACTCGCAATGTCTCTAATTGGAAGGATTAAAGAGAATAAAATCTCCTAATTAAGTTTAATTAGCGGGGTCTTTTAGCAACATGGATCCCAGGAGAGGCTGTTAAAGTCAGTGAACGCAGAAAGAGACTTGGACGGCATGTTTTGTTGTGAACTGCTTGGATGGTTTTATTTCTGAGAACATGAATCATGTGTGTGTGTGTGTGTGTGTGTGTGTGTGTGTGTGTGTGTGTGTGTGTGTGTGTGTGTTTGACTGAATTTTAAATGATTTTAGTGCTTAAAAGGAAGCACTATATTGAACTTCCTCTTTTTTCTTCCTCTTCTCCAAATGCAATTAATTAAATCACTTAACATTTGCAAGATAACATTTTATACCATTCATAATATAACATCAGTAAAGTCACTGTAATACTGCTTCTTTCAGTCTTCTTTCTTGCATTTATTTCAAAATGAATTGTTTTTTTCCTTTCTTTCTTTCTTGTTTTTTCTCTCTAATATATAGCTGCCTTTAAAGGTGCTCTAAGCGATGTCACACGTTTTTTAGGCCAAAACATTTTTTGTCACATACAGCAAACATCTCCTCACTACCCGCTAGCTGCCTGTCCCCTGAACACACTGTAAAAAAAAACGCGGCCTCTGTAGACAGCACAGGCTCCACAAACGGCAACAAAAACAAACTGGCCCAGCCTGGACCACGAAACATAACAAACAGTGTTCCAGCCAGTAACCGACAAGAATGATTTGGGGTGGGGGTTGGGGGGTTAGTGCGCGTGCACATGAAGGGGGGTGTGGGGAGTGGAGGAGAGAGAAGCATAAAGAGGGAAGTTAGCTAGAGGAGAGATGTCCTAGACAATGACAACGACTAATGTCAAAATTGTATATTCTTGAGAATTTTGATATGGCCGACACATGACCAAAGAGACGACGTTCCGATGAACAAATAACAAAGATGAGGGAAAAGGAGAAGGAATGCGCAAAGTCCTGAATTTACATCGGAAAAGCGTTCAAAAGGTGGCGAGAACTCCGCCGGCAGAAGGGCTTCCAATCCAACATTTAGGTGGCTCTGTTTTTGCCGGACAGGGTAAATCTAGTTTGTTTTTTTCTAAATGGTTCATGACTGTTTCAGGAAGCACGGAAGGGAGGGGGAGGAGACGGGATGAGGAGGAGGGAGGGTCGAGCTAGCCTCCGTTTTGTTTGACAATACTTTGAATGTCAACAAGAAGTGACGTCACCCAACATCGCTTAGAGCACCTTTAAAACAGTATTGGATTGTGTTGATTGTCGCTACTATTATGTTGCTGCATTACAAGCACTGGTAGGTCATTCATTAAATGAAAATCCGGACACACAGTTAAATCTGTTCTATCAGTTTTTCAAGATGTTGAGAGTTGTCACTGTGGCCTTTGATCATGTCTCTTCTTTAAGATAAGAATAAGTCCAGCAAATGATGGATCTGTGGATGGACTGTAGTGAGATGAAGCCGAGATTAAACTGGAAGGAGACTGTGAGTTAGTCAGGCACGGCCCTGGACAGCCCCGCCGGGTCCTGAGGAGCCACTAAGGTCCACCGATTCATTTCTGCTCTGTGATGCGTAGAAATCAATTACTGTCGTTATATGATGGCAAACAGCTGAAGAAAAAAAAGCTATCTATCCATTCTTCATCTCTCTATCCTCCAGCTCACCTTTCCATCACGCTTCTCTCCACCTGGTTCCAACAGTAATGGAGTCCATACACGTCTTTGCTGTAATGGAATGTACAGATCTTTAACATCTTTTGTTCTTCTTATCATATCGTCGCCAATCTTTTTTTAGGCTTCGGTGGTTTAAGAAGAAGCCTGAGTAATAAGTGACCTGGAAAATGTGTCTTTTGTTGCACTTTTTAGGGTACTTTTAAATGTGCAATGAAATGGAAATTCACCCAGTCTTTTCTAAATGCATTGGTTTGATTGTGAACGATTCATTTTTTAAAATGTCCAATTTCATAGTATTCAAAAATGAATAGGCAAAAGTACCCGGATGACCTACGACTTCCACTGAGATCCTGGAGTGAGCATCTAATGGACACTTTACAATCCCATGAGGCCACGGGAGAGGATCTGTGAATGGAGGTGAAGAGACGCAACTGATGCTAAAACCAAATGTACTTTGTATGCCTTTGTATGTCTATTTTACTCTGATGTAAAGAAACAATATGGAAGAAAAGATCTGTCACTACTTTTGGTTCATTGCAACTTTAACCTATAATAAATATCCGATAATACTTATCTTAGGCTAGACTTTCAGGTGAGCTGTTGTGTTTCTGGGTGATGGGAAGTTAAGACCGACCAACAGTATTGTGAAAATGTAATATTGAATGGGAAAAATTTATTTTAATGTGCCTCCTGAGGTCATCAGAACAGGAACCTCCTTCCAGAGGAGAAGCACATTTTGTGATTTCGATTAAACAACAAAATTTCTTTTAAATTGCCTGTATGAACTGGTCACCACAAGACTAGTAATGTGCGCTAACAAAATGGCTCATGATTTTTTGTGGCCTCACTTGTCACCCCAAGTCCATCATGGCAAAGATTTATTGCTGTAAGTTTGCAGTACGTGATGAGCGAGAGAAAAGTTTTATTCAGACAGGACTATGTTGCTCTATGAAGGTCAGATAAATGTGTGTTTCACAAATTTGTGATTTCAATCTTGTCCAAATTGAGCATGTCTGTGTTTTTCTCACACACCTCTGATAACATTACAAAGCAAATGAATTACCCACTGCTTTCCTCAACTCCGCTAACCTCTGAGAAGAATGTGTGTTATTATGGTATTGCATTTTTCACAACACTCCTCATTTATTTTGACCTTTGTCGAATGCCAAGTTTCTAAGAAGTTGGTGGTTCTTGATCAGTTCTAGGTTCCTCTGCTAGATGCGTCAGACCACGTTATTGCTCAAAACTGCCACAATAATTGCAGTATAATTCATACTTTCCCCTAAATTATCTTCCCTAAATATGTCATTTTTAAATAATATAGCATTTTAAGTGCCATTTTAAGTTTTCCTAGTTAGCATTGTGTCACTCCTGCTCATGTGATATTGCTCATATATATTTTACAGTGTTTACATTTTCAAGGTGAATCAGCCTAGAAATAGCTTACTTATAATGGTCTTTGCTGGGACAGGAGAAAGTTTTTTTGTAACATCAAATAAACACATGATTATATTTTCTACAACCTAGTTCTACAACTACTCTCTCTCTCTCTACACACACACATACACACACATGCCACCATGTTATATGAAAACAAAGCTTAGCACTCTGTACATTTTACACAAAATTTTGTTCTACTCTGGTTCCAATTAATAATTTGAATGCTTGAATAATGATTATGTTGGTAATTACACAGTTGCACCCCTCTCTCTCTCTCTGTAACAGCTTGTTAGCGCTAAAAGTCAGACTGTTCTGCTAATTGGCTTTATTAGTATTGGTGGCCACTTATCGACAAGACTTTCTATCAAAGATACATGCACAGTCTGGTTGCAATTTGCAAGCTTGTAAACATATATACAAGTATTCACTTCAGTACTACCCAACATGATAATGTAAAACAATGCTCATGAATCACAATCATAAAACGTCAGGTATCAATGGCTTTCCTCAAAAGTCACCCTATGGTTTCAGACACCAGCTATGATTCAGAAGTTCATTACCAGTCTTTCTTGTGCATTTTTATTAGCCAAGTAAAATATTTAACAGCCCAGAACAGTTGTTAATAAAAGCCACAGTGGAATTTTTGCTACTTCCAAGAAGTTGATTGAAAATGAAATGATTTGAATGGCTTGGATGTTTTCTTCCTTGTAGTAAGCAGGGCTAATAAAGCTCATTAAAACACAACAAAGAAAGCAGAGGAAAGCAAGCAGTTTACTGCAACCACTAAGACCAATGTTGGGTGAGATTCAGCCCTTTTTTTACCTACTTTAGTAGACTTAAGTACATCTCTGTGTATTTTCATAATTACTTCTATTGTCTTTAAAACTAAGGACTAAGTGCACTGCTGAATGTACTGACCAAGTCAAGGGCTGGTGGTCTATTCAGATCTCTATGTATCAAGCCATTCAGAGCAAGTTTCTACCTTTCTACAAGTGGGATTATGGACAGAAACAACTTTGATTTGTATTCTTACCTGGAACATGACCCTGTATTGCTCCTCGGGCTTCTGCACCACGCACATGTTGCACCCCATCCTGAGTCCTGACGTCTGACCACGGACACCGCCAGGCCACGAACCCGCTCAGATCACCTTCTCAGAGGAACCGCTGTGCTAGTTCAGACACAACTGCATGTCCCAGATGCCCACAGACAGTTTGCTTATCTTTCGCAGTCCAACAACGAGTTCTGCGAATGTACTACGGGGAGAGCCGTTGAGTTTAAACCATTTCCAGTTCAGAGACACATGCAAGTACAAAAGTCTTTAAAGAAGTAAGTTATGAAGCTTTTTGTCAGTGCATGTCATCCTAACTTGCTCAAAAAAACAATGTCATATCTCAAGTCTGTTGTGGAGTGTGAAATCCAATGAATTCCAGCATGTAGAAAAGTCCATTTGTGCTTTAAGTGAAATGTTGTAGTATGGCACTTCTTCTGTTCCTGTCCCCATTGATGTGCTTAATTCAGGGAAATCAGCATGAAATTACGCGCCTGTGCTTGCTCTCACGCTTTTATCCAGGCCACTTCCACCAGCGCTTTTTCCGGGACTACATCCAAATGACTCCTAAATCAGTAAATGCTGCATGTAAGTCCAATGTTTTATTCCAAAGTGAAGGAGGGATGATTGGATAGATTGAATGTTTTGTCAAGAGAGACCTTCAATGAAACGCGTTCCAAGAAGGAAAATTACTTTTGCGAAATCTGTGGCTTCATTTCAAGTTTTTGCTTCCAAAAAGTGTCATTTAAATTCCAAGGCCTTTTTTGCCAATGTTTTCAAATGAAAACTGAACAGCAATAATTGCAGTGCAATGGTCAAAGCAGTGTATTTTATTGTAGCTTTTAACTGCAGAAGCCCTCATGAATATCAGGTCTTTTCTTTTCGAATCGAATCAGTTCTTGACTGTAGCTACAGGTTTTTAGCCACAATTCATCTCCTCACTCACTACTTTTCACAGTTTACAAATCGATGGATTCTTTCCCAGTTTCGTTCGACTGCTGTGGATATCAAAGAAGAGTTTGAATGCTTAACGCCTTCACGTATCCATACAGGATGATTTCAAGTGCCTCACTTTGGCTTTGTGCTTCTGTCTCTCCACCTGTTCCACTTTCACAGCAGCTTTTTCTTGAATCTCCCTCTTGTGAACTTCTGCATTCATGGAGGTGTTTCTTGTCAGTCCCTCAAAGACTCTGAACCGTGTAGTGAGAGTCGCATTCAGTTGAACAAAAATGCATGTTGCAAGCTGGGTGAATTGGTAAAAAATTGGTTGCACATAAAAGCGTGAGGTGAGAGAGTCAGTGTGCTTGAGGAAAATTCAGTCCCACGCACTCCTACATAAACATGCTTTAACAGTTCTGCTTAGGTGCGAACAACAGCAAACTTCGCTCGCTCGACTGGCTGCCCATCTGTACACATAACCGCCATAAACACTTAACACACACTCGCGACACAAACCCGACCAGATACAGGTGTGCAAGTCTGGATAAGCACACACATGTAAATCAACAGCATTTGATGGAGCAGCTTCGCATAAATTGAGGTTGTTTCCAAAAAAGGACTGTTAAGCTGTGTAAAATAAAGCTCTGTACTTAACAGTCAATCTTAACCCAATTCCTCAACAGTGAAAATCTAGCATTATTCAGAAAAAGAAAATTCAATTAAATGACACAAGCCCTTAATAGTGATCATTGGCACTCTGTCATGGAGAAATCAATATCTTTTTTAATAAGATAGCAGTTGGGTGCCTTTGGTGCTCAGTGGTTTGTGAAATGTAATTATCAGACGTTCGGTTTAACAAATGCTTCGTCGTTCTGCTAGCACACTTTGCTGCAGAGGTGGGACATTAGAAAACTGAGCTGTCCGAAGGTGCGTATAAATCTTTGTCCAAACGCAGACTCAAATCTGAGGCAGCAGTCTTTCTAGCATTCAGGAGAAACAGATATGCAACTTGTTCGAAGCAAGTTCGTTAATTTGCTCGTTTTCTTTGTTTAGCTTTTCTGTCTGTCTACCTTCTTCACACTTTCTCATCACTTCACTCTTAGTTTCTGAGGAAAAAGTCAAAAACTAAAATTGCTGTCATAGCATTTCTACTCTATCCAAATGTCGGCTCTCAAACCATCCGGTTTCTGATATGAACATGCTTCACGACGGCGGAAAGCTTTAACCTCATTACACTGTCAAAGGACTCGTGTTGTTTCACGCACCCTGCTGTTTGAGATTGCAGGCTAGCCATTCATGCTGCAGTAACGTGCCAGACAGACTCCGCGCGCCCAGAGAACCTAACAGGCGTCGCCCTCGTACACCCACACACACAGACGGGTCAAATGTTACCACACACTCATGCAAGCGCAGAAGACTGGTGTATTTCACCTGAAACAACCTCAGATAGTTAATCAGGACAGCTAGCAAAGAATTAAATAGAGAGAAAAAAATAACGCAACAGTCTCAAAAGTATTCCTCAGACTCAACTAGACGCCATCAAACATCAGCACACCCTTCAAGTGGGACGTGAAAGAGCATCTTTCAAAGAACTCTCAAAGAAACAAAGTCAGGTATGAGGGAGAGGCGTGTCATCCCTCCTTCTCTCTCTTCTTCCTCCCAAGTGTGCTGTGTCCTTTTGTTTGGGGAGGACTTGAGTAATCCATAATGGCATGTTTCTTTTCCCCAAAAATCCTTGAAAAGAGGCAGAAAACTGGATCAGTTCCTCCAGCTGAGGGATGGTATTCTGGTCCAGTTCAGAGCAGAACGCCTGTGATGGAGGAGGACAGAGGACGGGAGAGGGGCGAGCAGGCAGGTGAGGTGAGGTTGCTGCTGTCTCGTCCCCTCATGCGAGCCGCTGAATAAACTCCCCCACTGCAGCGGAGAGAGAGAGAGAGAGAGAGAGAGAGAGAGAGAGAGAGGCACACAAAGACATTAACGCCCTGTGAAGCCACACACACACACTAGTGCCCGTGCTCACTGGCGGAATAGTTCAGGATGCAACAGAAATCATCCTCCAGCTTGCACACACACACACACACACACACACACACACACACACACACACACACACACACACACACACACACACACACACTTACTTTCTCTCCCCTCTGCTCTCATTGTTTCTCTGCTTTACTGTCTGCCCCTTTTTTGATATTATAAAAAAAATAAAAAAATGTAATATAAGGAAAATTATAATAGAATTTGAACAGCTGGTTATTCCACTTGACTTTTTTTTACTTCCTCGTCCACCTATCTTTCTCTATGGACAGGTTTACAGTTTTCAGATTTTGTTGTGATTTATTGGTGTGATTGGGCTGCTAATATCGATAAAACACAACAGACGGGTTACGGGTTGTGGCTGTTGTGATAATTTTTGCACAAAGATGAATCAAATCATGAATCATTTTGATCTTTAATCAAAATCCAACTAGGAAACACGCGGGTGAATCACATGTATACACAACTACGTAAACATCAACCAGACTGAGGAAAGAGCCAAGGGAACTATAGGGGCCGTTCACACGACACCATTTCAACTAAAAACACAACAATGGCGTTTTGGTAGCCTGGGTGCCAGCCCGAACCCCGCCCACAACATTTTTTGGTCGGGAAGTTCGGTCTGGACTCGATCGGTTGAGAAGTAATTATGCTCGGCTCCCAGAAGGCCGAGCCAATCAAATTGCAAGGGCGGGCTTTAATCGATGATGGACAGATGATCTGCGGTTACGTAATCACCCACGTCACCAAAGAGCGGTTGGGTTGAATTAGTTTACAACAAAGATGACTTCCGCTGTAGAATTGAGATTTCACGAGTTCACACTTACAAATAAGTCAGATAGAATAAATGCATATATGAGATTTAACGAGTTCACACAAATAAGTCAGATAGAATAAATGCGTATATGACGTGCTGTCCGAGGAGAGGGCCGTGGGTTCGGTAGCCATACTCCCCCCGTGTTCCTGGTTGTAAAAGAACAAGCCAAGACAAGAGTGAGGATTCGGGGTGGTGGAGGGATGCTGAAAAACTGTCAAGGAGTGTTAGGTAAGTTGACAGAGTGAATATGCTTCCTCAGTAACGTTAGACATGGTGTTTGATGACAAGTTGATATTGGATTGATTATTTGAACGTGCTCCTCCCGAACTTTGTTTATGAAACATCATGTGTAGATTCCGCCATCGCGTCTGTTATAGAAGATATCCACAGCACATTCATTTTAAAAGAGGAACAGAGAGCCGCGACATTTTGTTGGTTGAAAATATGAATGAAGAACATGCCTCATTTACTCCGTTGCTCTGATTGGTTGGTAGGTCTATCCAATTGAGTGCAGAGTTTTGTTTTTTTCCTGGTTCGGTTGAGACGCGCCCCATAATCAAAGCCCTATGAAGCAGTATCAGACTCACATTCTGACTAGAATATGAGTACGACGAAGTCAGGCTAGCGTTTTGGGGGCCTGAAAACAAACTTTTGAAAACGGGTTTCAAAGTGCAAGTTTTTTTAAAAACGATACTGTTATCGTCTCCTTGTAAACTATGAAAATGTGAATTTGTAAAAGCGGTGACGTCGTGCGCATGTGTATTAAGTGTTCAGTCTATACTAGAGTAGTGTTTCTTTAGACAATGACATCGCCACCTACTGGCCTGGCATTAATAATACAGTGTTTTAGACGTTTTCACAGATTCGTGTGAACGGGGAACGTCGTTGTGTGTTCACGGAAAACATTTTTAGTACATCGTTGTCGTGTAAACGTATCCTAAGGGCTATATATGCACAAGGCAAACAAAGGGAGCCAAAATGAAACGCAGGTGAAGCTAATTAGTAACTATGGAAACAAGCTGGCACACAATCGGAAACTAGGTCAACTTAATATGACAAGGAACTGGAACAGAACAGAACTAAATCTAAATAGAGCTATAAAGATCATAAGGTGGTGACTTTGTATTAATTTGTAAGATCTCATGCAAATATTTTCAAACGATCTTCTTACACTCCAGTGACGGATATGTTTAAGGATAGAAATTCATGCTTTGTTTTTATCTAGAAATCTTTTTTTTTTTTTTTGTCAGCCCGATCTCACGGAAAAATGTTCTATGAATTTCTACAATTTGAATCATACGAAGTTGCACGATTTTCAGGATAAGGTCCACCCCTAAACATATCCGTCACTGGGGCATAAGCAGATTGTATGAAAACGTACAGATGAGATTGTACAAATTCATTTGAATTAGCCACTAATTCACCAAAATATATAATTGCCATGAGATTGTAGTTTTTGAATACTAATTTGCCAAAATGTAAAATAGTAAGGTTTTCTCATGAAAGCGGGTTGCAAAGCATCAATATGCACAATAAAAAAAAAAAAAAAAAGCTTGCTAGTAATGGTAATACAAATAAATAAAAACAAATAACCGAATATAATTTTAATTAACTTGACAAAAACAGACATATGTTTTTATTTGAAATAAAACAAATAAAATATCACTCTCATTCACGTTCTTCCTTTAATGCCCCACCTCTCTCACTCTGCCACTCTTTCCCTTTCATTCCTTCTGCTGCATAATGCATTTTAAAACTCCTGTGTACTAATGGATGGATGTGATATTCATAAGGTCATGGATTCATTTCTATTGTTCGTAATTCAGGTTTGAAATCTTTTGAAAAAATGAATCATTCATCTTCTGTATGGATCAAAGCTTCATGGTGAGAGAGATGAAACCCGCAGATCCACACCCTAATATCAGCGGCTGTGTTCAGATGTGCTGGTGTCATCATGTCATTTCAAATGGACCATTTATTTTATGCTGATGAAATAGCATCTGAAAGACAGCAGAAGGAAAATAAGAGAATGAATGGACGAGAATGAGACACCGAAGAGAAACTAGGTAACAGGTGTGAGACCATGATGAAAGCTGAGAAACAGCCAAGAACTGTAATGTAATTAGTGTGTGTGTGTGTGTGTGTGTGTGTGTGTGGCATCAGAGAGGGCTTAGGCAAGACAGGGAAACCTTAAAGGGATAGTTCACCCAAAAATGAAAATTACCCCATGATTTACTCACATTCAAGCCATCTTAGGTGTATATGACTTTCTTCTTTCAGAAGAATACAATCGGAGTTATATAAAAAAAAAATGTCCTGGCTGATCCAAGCTTTATAATGGCAGTGAATGGGAGCCCAATTGTGAAGCCCAAAAAAGTGCATCCATCCAGGGGGTTTATAAAGGCCTTCTGAAGCAAAGTGATGCATTTGTGTAAGAATAATATCTATATTTATAACTTTATCGACTAAAATAACTAGCTTCCAGCAGACGGCCATACGCAAGTCGACTTACGCCAAAAGAGTAACACTTGACGATGTATGACGTAGAATGTAGGAATAGCGTAAGCTTTGACACCTCTCGCGGTGACACCTCTCAAACAAACAGGGCTGGGCAACAAACTCAAGCTCCTCCCACATTTCTCTTAAAAAATTCTCATTTTAGACTTCTGATTCATTAATGGTGTTGTTTTGTTTTGCTCTATTCTCTACGATTCCGCGTTTGTCAATGCGTCATGTGTAAGGTCAGATGTATGGTCGTTTGTCGTAAGCTAGTTAATTTAGTTGATAAAGTTTTAAATATTGATTTTTTTTTACAAAAACGCATTGCTGAACTTCAGCGAACCGGCTGCTCCCTCATCTCCTTCCCCTCTCGAGCCGTGTCGAAAGAAGATGCGGAGCCGCGAGGCAGAAGCGAGCTCACGTCGGCCTAGCGCCCGCGTGCCTCACTCTCCCCCCAACGCGACGAGTCCTCTGTACTTAACCCGCGGGGATCAGCGACCCTCTTCTGGCCCAAGTGGCATGGTCTCGTTCGGCGGGTCTGACGAAGAGTTAGCCTTGATGTCTCTGGCCGCCTATAAGTGCAAAGACTGGGCGAACTCCAGAAATGACTCCGCCCCTCTGCCGCCTAAACAATCTGATGACGGACGGCCTCATATGGACACAGAGCTTTTTGCGAGTCCTTACAAAAGCTTTAAAAAAGACTTCCTGCTCAGCTACTGTTCGGACGCTCTTGCTCACTGCTCCGCGCTTTGCTCTATCGCTTTTACATTTTATCTCCTATATTTTTAGATTTTATTTCCTTTTATCACCTAATTTTAACTTCAGCAAACAGCACAGTGCTCAGACAACAAAGTTTGGATTACTACAAAAACGCAGAATTCTTTTACCCGACCAGCTTACATTCCGGGAAAGGAAAACACAACTGCCTACATTCATACGGATAAGAGAGAAAATGCCTCTTCAGGTTCAAGAATCTACTTGCTGCACTAACTGCCACAGACTTTTACAAAGGATTGCAGTTCTTGAAACAAAGTTACTTACGGGACCACCAAACCAGACGGAGCACACAACAGAGCTTCGTCATGAACACCCTCAGCATACAGCCGGTGAGTCCCATGAAACTAGTGCTCCTCGACAGGTAGAGAAACAAGCCGATCGACTTACTAATCGATGGCACAAACAGGGAGCGAGACCCAAAGGCACTCGAGACATCAGATTGTCACGAGCATCACATATTCCTGCAGTAGCATCCTCTACCCCAGATACAGCTCTGACAAGGATTGCAAACACCGGTCTTCTACCACCCCCTATACATCTTGAGAACAGATTTGAAATGCTAATGAATGTAAATGAGGAATCCCCAAATGTGATGAATGTGATCGAACACAGACTGAATGGGCCAGTAGCTAACACTGATGCTAACTGGCGCTCAAGGTCGAGCAGACAGCGGCACTCAGCTCAGAGCACAGCCGAGCCCAGGACTCTGATAGTGGGGGACTCCATAATTAGAAACATTAGCGGCAGGGATACAACTACGTGCTGCCTTCCTCAAGCAACAACTTCTGATGTAAACAGGGAACTTCAGAACATTCTGATGAAACATAAGACTGCAAATCGATTCATCATTCATGTGGGGAAGAATGATATTCATAAAGAGCAGTCAGAACTCCTTAAGAAGGATTTCAATGAACTTTTTGAAACACTTAAAAGACTGAAAGTTCAAACATTCATCAGTGGACCTCTCCCAGCAAGAGGAACAAACAGGTTTTCACGGTTGCTTGGGCTAAACACATGGCTGCAAAAAACCTGCAATATAAAAGGAGTAAACTTCATTGACAATTTCAATCTTTTCTGGAGTCAGAGACAACTGTTTCATCGGGATGGCCATCACCCAAACAAATTTGGTTCAAGAGTGTTAAAGGACAATATCTACTTCTCCCTTAATCATCCTTCTGCAGTTTGTGCCAATCCACTCAATCTGAACGGCACACACACACCTGGACACAGTATGAATGACCACGGGACTTCACTTCAGCAGCAAAATGGACATGTGGTTGACATATCACACAAGGACAATGATAACACCACTCCGCCATAACAACCTCTGCTCACGGACACAATCTCAGCTGAGCCCTGCCCACAGAGAGACATATCAGAACTGCTTGAAGATTCAGCACCCAAGGACGACTTCCTGGAAAACAGCCAGGGAAGCCAGGACAGCATATCACAACCTCCTATAACACCAGAGCAACAGCCCCTTTCACCAGACACGCTATCCCTCTCTCCAGCCTCGCCTCTTCTGTGTTTCTCACAGAAAATGGAAGAACTGGTGTATGCTGGAACCAGACTATCCCACTCTTTTGCTGCAAGCCCCCAGATACCAACCAAAAAACGACAGGCACCATTACCACCCGCACCAAAGCCTGCGGGCCCAGCTCGCCCTCCCTCTCCTGTGAGAGCTCTTCGGCCTCTGCCACAACGCCAGGGCCCACACCCTCCTCCATCTGCTCGAGGTGAACCAAAAACAACTGATACCAGCTCTCAGTGATGTGTTTTGGGTCCCCGCTCTGATAACAGTAACTTTCTCAAATGTTTACAGAACAAGCGGGAACCCAGTGTGCCGGTATCTTTCTCTATTGCTGTTCTATTACAAGATAGAAAGTCTAAGGCCTTCAATAGCCGTGCAGCAAACCTAACTAATCTGGTGCCTATTACACGTCAAAGTAAGATTGATGTGGGGACAAAAAGTAAGACTGTTAAGTTAGCACTTTTAAACATTCGTTCACTTAAAAATAAATCACTTCTAGTCAACGATTTAATAACCACAAACAACCTGGATTTTATGCTTCTAAATGAAATCTGGCTAGAAGACAGCTGCAGTGCAACAATCCTCAATGAAACAGCCCCTCCTAACTTTACTTTTATGAGTGTCTGCAGAGCTGTTAAGAGAGGTGGGGGTCTAGCTGCTCTTTTTAAAGATATCTATCAATGTAAGCAAATATCATTTGGGAATTACCCTTCTTTCGAATATCTGGGTATTGTGTTAAAAGGTGCTCCACGCATTTCACTTATCATTATTTACAGGCCTCCAAAATACTCTCCAGCCTTTGCTGAGGACTTTACAGAACTGTTATCAGCAATTACCTCAGAGTTTGACTGTTTTGCCATTGCTGGAGATTTTAACATCCACATAGATAATGCAGAAAACAATATGGCAAAAGAAATCAAAAGTGTTTTAAAAACTTTTGATCTGACTCAGCATGTACATGGACCCACACACAATCGTGGACACACTCTAGATTTACTTATCAGTAAGGGTCTAAACATTTCATCGATTGTTATTAAGGATGTAGCACTGTCTGATCATTTCTGTATTTTCTTTGATATATTGATCTCTCCTGCCACTGAAGCTAGATCTGTGTCTGTCAAGAAGAGATGCTTAAATGAGAACACTAGTGTACTATTTATGAAGGCTATATCCTTAACACCAAGTATATCTGCTGACTCTGTTGATTTTCTCCTTGATTCTTTTAACTCAAAAGTTAAAGGTATAATTGATGATATTGCTCCTGTGAAAGTCAGGAAGAAGAGTGGCAGACAAAAAGCACCTTGGAGAAACTCAACAGCTGTGCAAACTATGAAAAGACAATGCAGAAAAGCAGAGCGCATGTGGCGGAAGACTAAACTTGTAGTCCATTATAACATCTACAAAGACAGCCTTCATGCTTTCAATATGGAACTAGGCAAAGCTAGACAGACTTTCTTCTCAAATATTATAAACAGCAATTTAAACAACACACGCACTCTTTTTGCTACTGTAGAGAGACTGACAAACCCCCCAAGCCAGATTCCCAGTGAAATGCTCTCAGAGAACAAGTGCAGTGAGTTTGCTTCTGTCTTCTCTGAGAAAATCAGTAATATCAGAAAGGTGATCAGCACATGCTTGAGTTGCTCTGGGGTCAGACAGATCAAACCACCTGAGAAAGTAGTTACCATGTCTGATTTCAAAGAAATTGATGGCAAAATTTTGGAAGAAACTGTACAGCACCTTAAAACATCAACATGCGCTCTTGACACACTTCCCACATCATTTTTCAAAAGTGTGTTAAACAGTTTAGAAGCAGATCTTCTAGAAGTGGTAAATGTCTCACTTCGCTCTGGGAGTTTACCAAACTACCTGAAAACTGCAGTTGTCAAGCCCCTCCTGAAAAAGAGCAATCTGGATAAGACCATATTAAGCAACTATAGGCCGATCTCAAATCTTCCTTTCATAGGCAAGATCATTGAAAAAGTTGTCTTCAATCAGCTGAACAAATTCTTAAGCTCGAATGGATACTTTGACAATTTTCAGTCTGGTTTCCGACCGCACCACAGCACAGAGACAGCGCTCATAAAGATAAACGATATTCGCTTAAATACTGATTCAGGCAAACTATCAGTGCTGGTGTTACTCGACCTCAGTGCTGCATTTGACACTGTCGATCATAACATACTTCTGGACAGGCTGGAAAACTGGGTGGGGCTTTCTGGGATAGTCCTAAAATGGTTCAGGTCATACTTAGATGGGAGAGGTTATTATGTGAGTATAGGAGACCATAAGTCTGAGTGGACATCCATGACATGCGGAGTACCTCAAGGCTCAATTCTTGCGCCACTCCTGTTCAACCTGTATATGCTCCCAATGAGCCAAATAATGAGAAAGAACCAAATTGCTTACCACAGCTATGCAGACGACACACAGCTCTACTTAGCCCTATCGCCTAACGATTACAGCCCCATTGACTCCCTGTGCCAATGCATTGATGAAGTCAAAAGTTGGATGTGTCAAAACTTTCTTCAGTTAAACATAGACAAAACTGAAGTCATTGCATTTGGAAACAAAGATGAAGTTCTCAAGGTGAATGCATACCTTCACTCTAGGGGTCAAACAACTAAAAATCAAGTCAGGAATCTTGGTGTGACACTAGAGTCAGACCTTAGTTTCAGTAGTCATGTCAAAGCAATAACTAAATCAGCATACTATCATCTGAAAAATATTGCAAGAATTAGATGCTTTGTTTCCAGACAAGACTTAGAAAAACTAGTGCATGCTTTCATCACCAGCAGGGTGGATTATTGTAATGGACTCCTCACTGGCCTTCCCAAAAAGACCATAAGACAGTTGCAGCTCATACAGAACGCTGCCGCCAGGATTCTGAGCAGAACTAGAAAATATGAACATATCACACCAGTCCTCAGGTCTTTACACTGGCTCCCAGTTAGATTTAGGATTGATTTTAAAGTATTATTGCTGGTATATAAATCATTCAATGGCCTAGGACCTCAATACATTGCAGATATGCTCACTGAATATAAACCCAACAGATCACTCAGATCACTAGGATCATATCAGCTAGGAATACCAAGGGTTCACTCAAAGCATGGTGAATCTGCTTTTAGCTATTATGCCAGCCGCAGCTGGAACCAGCTTCCAGAGGAGATCAGACGTGCTCCTACAATAGTCACATTCAAATCTAGACTCAAAACACTTCTGTTTAGCTATGCATTTACTGAATGAGCACTGTGCCAATGTTCGTCCGACTGTTTGTACTGTACTGTATTTTATTTTTTTATTTTTCTTAACTGTTTTAATTATTCTTATTTCTTTTTATTATTTTAATTTCTTTTATGTAAAGCACTTTGAATTGCCATTGTGTATGAAATGTGCTATATAAATAAACTTGCCTTGCCTTGCCTTGCCTTAAAAGAGCTCGGCTTGGACCGGTCAGCCCCAGAAGAGTCCACCCACAGCCGAAACGGTTATTGCAGCCAAAGCGCCACCAGCAGGGCCCTCGCCAACGTCCAGCCCCGTTCTTACCAGAAGTCCACCAAGAGCTCACCAAGATGTGGTGCGCCCCCTATTCGGCATACGTCCTATCTTCTTCTTCGGCCACTCTCTCCACGGTGGACGGCGCCAAAGAAAAAGCCTACACGAAGTAGCTGTGGAGGAATCTGTCGCTGCGCACCTCTGCCTGCCGACGGCTATCAGCTGGAAGACTAATGCTGCGTTCACACCAAACGCGAAAATGCGTCTGGCGCGAGTGATTTCAATGTTAAGTCAATGGTAAGACGCGTTTACGCGCGTCTGGAGGCCTTGCCGCGCGAATGACGCGAATTGAGCGTCTGGCGCGCGAATTGTGCTTTTTGTGCATCACGCGTTTGACGCGAATTCGCGTCTGCCGCCCGAGTTGAAAAATCTGAACTTCTGCGTCAATTCACGCCGCGTTAACCAATCAGGAGCCTGCCTGCTTGCTGCTGTCACGTGGTGAACTGACAGTTTAATGTTATTTTATGTTTGGCCTCAACAAATTATTTTGTAATATGACTAAAATGCACAACAAAGCAAATCTTTCACATAAAAACTCGATTTCAATATGAGAGATAGCCTACTCATTTGTATTGAATGCTATTTATTCCATATCTATTCTAGATTAGCCTATATGAAACTATTAATCTAATGTAAAGACACCAAACACAATTAAGTGTATAAAAACTTTTCAAAAAAAAATCACAGGACAGGTTTCACTTTTGGAGGCTGGCTCCATTTATTATCAAAACAAAAATAAATGACAGATTAGGTGCGGGAGAGGGTGAACCTCGCGCCGGGCTGTACAGCGCGGGCTCGTCATGCAGAGACCACTCGAGGCCGAGGCTTTATACGGCCTACGCTGTCCTCGTCAGCGTCCTCACCGTTAGGTCCACCAAACCTACCTCCTGGAGCAAATTGTGAAACTCCTGAAACCCTCCGGAGGTTTTGGTGGACCCGAGTACAGCGATGATGTCCACTACGCAGCTGTTTCTGCTCTCCAGAGCATATAAGAGCGGTGACTCTCTCGATTAATGCTAATGCAAATGCTCGATAAACATCTAAAAAAGATGGCCGCCAACAGCTTTCGAAACTTTCGCCCCCGGACTTCGCCTTTGCCGCGCGTGACGCGCGTAAATTTCGCTTCAAACTTTTGATTTTACGCGCGTCAATTTCGCTCTTGACGCGCGAATGCACACAAAGTGGTCACGCGTATAACTAGACGCGGCAGGCGCGAATTTTGACGCATTTTCGCGTTTGGTGTGAACGCAGCATAAGACTAGTCACCCCTCCAAGCCCTGCAGGACCACGTCAGTGTTTGTCTCCAGAGCGTTCGCCGCTGACCGCTAGGCCGCCTCCGCACTGCATACAATGGCGGTGCTTCAAGTTTATCAGGCCAAGCTTCTCCATCACATGATAATTAAGGAGCTGCACAGTGCAACGGACTTGGCCCTGCGTGCTACAAAAAGCCACCGCCCAAGCCATTGGCCGTGCTATGGCCAGCCTTGTGGTGCTAGAGCACCACTTGTGGCTTAATCTCACAGAGTTTAAAGACGCTGACAGGACGGCTCTTCTCAACTCCCCCATCTCCCTGTCGGGCCTGTTTGGCTCTAGGGTGGTCCATGGTTTGGTTCTCCATGCTACATCGCGGTCCAGAAGTCATCGCAGGCTATGTGTCACTTTTTGCCCAAAAGAGCCAGCTCCTCCACTGCCTCCAGTCGCTCGAAGACGGCCCAGGCCAGCCTCAGTGCCTGTCCAAGCTGAAAGCAGAGCCTGAAGTCAAGCCACGCCTCCGCCTAGCCAGATGCTACCCATTTCCGAAGTGACAAGGGCCTCGCCCCAAGATAGAGCTGGACCCTGTGCAGCCGGAGCAGTCCGGTCATCTCAGGACGGAGGAGGAAATGGATAAGTCCCGCAAATGTGCCTGAAAAAATGTGCTCGTCTTCCAGTTCCCTCTTCAGTTCAGGATGGTGGAAATGATATGTTTGTTGCCGGGTTCTGGGCCCGCCACACCGGTTTGCGCACCCAAACCTCTTCTTGGTGTTATAGCGAACCAAATAAATTTTTTACATTCTCACAAAAAGAGCATTCCTCCTCATCTTAATACTGTGGCAGGTGCCATTCTCCTGCCTCAGCCCCAGACACAGCCTTTAATACTTCAACCTTTTGCCACCCAACTGTCGGGCAGGATTTGGGGGATAATAGAACGAGGTGAGAACATGAGAACTGTCGTCTGAGACCAAAGTGTGATTCACGCCCATGAAGCGGGTGGTCTGCGAGTGAATTGAAGCGAGTCAGTTCACTCGCAGACCACACGCTTCATGGGCGTGATTCACACTTTGGTCTCAGACGACAGTTCTCATGTCTTCAGAGCCGAAGGATGGCGGCCTCAGGCCCATACTCGATCTGAGATGTCTAAATCACGCCCTCATGAGACGGCCTTTCAGAAAGTTAAACTATAAAACAAATCCTTGTGCAAATTCACAGCGGGGACTGGTTTATATCAGTGATTTTGAAAGATGCCTTAGAGGTTAGGGCCAACTCCACTAGAGGTATGGCTTGGGTGTGGTCCAGTGGAATATCTATCACAGATATCTGTGCGGCAGCCGGCTGGTCCTCGCCGTCCACTTTCATCAGATTTTACAACCTGGACATCCTGCTCTTCAAGCACAGGTGTTGTCAGTCTAAATGCTTGTGTACTATATAGTCAGGCTCTGGCTGCAGTCTGAGCCTCTCATTATGCAGCTGATCACGGGGCCCTCAAACGAGCACCCCCAAGCTGTCGGCTTGTAGCATGGCGCTATTGGATTAAGTTCCCCATAAGAGCCAGCTAAAAACTGACGCAATGTGAGTGAACCATATTGAAAGGCAACATTCTCACGTAACCCCAGTTCCTTGAGATAAACAGGAATGAGCATTGCGTAGCTTGCTGTGCTACTACACTGTGCAGCGAGTCATGCTAGCCGCTCCACGGTCAAAAGATAGACGAATGGTAATTTCTGCATGGCTTATATAGGCAGCCAACCTCGCCCCTTTCGGCGGTCCCAGGTCTTGTTTATATAGAGAAAACACTCAGTAAAAGAAAATTCATTGAAATGTGATCCATGTGCATGATCATACACACACACACACACACACACGGTTTGGTATTGGGTTGTAGCAGGATAAGAGCAGTGCAGAATGTATGTGATGAGCGCTCATACTCTTGTCCTGAGGGAACCACAGACTCACAGACCAAATATATCATCACATAAAGATGATTTATTTATCCTGTTTTGGGCAGACACCTCCATTTAAGGATTAAACGTGCACCATACACTACCAATCACTTCAAAAAACTTCAGACACACGTAATCATTATTTATTTTTACTATGACTATGATTTCACATTTTGAATGGTAGTGAAATCATAAAAACTAAAAAAACAAATCATACTTTATGTTAGTTTTAATAAAAAAAAAAAACTCTGGCATTTCTTCACAAGTTCTTTTAAATGTCACTTTGTATTTAAGAAACACGTGCCCTTTAGTCATTATTTGGGTAGCAACCATTTTAATCTAATTCCAAGATTACAGTGAGATTGATCTAGATTAAAAAAAATAATCTATGCCTACCACTAATATATATATATATATATATATATATATATATATATATATATATATATATATATATATATATATATATATATATTAAACTCAATATAAAACAGCTTTGCCATCAAATTACATTTAAAAATATATTCAAATAGAAAACAGTTATTTTCTTAAATATAATATTATGAACTGCACCTTATCAATGAAGAGATTTTAAGTGGAATTAACTTTTTTTTCTATAAATAGAAATGATTCTGTATGTATGTGTGTGCGTGTAGTAGCATGACTGTCTGGGATTGAATTGACCCTATATGTAGTTTGCTCCATAATTCATGAGACGAGAGATCATGTCCATTTAGTCTTTGCAAGCTGTCAGTCATCTGCTAATGAGCAGTAATGGCAATCCAGAGCTTGATAGAGTATCTTAAAGTAAGTAGGCCACGCCCACTCCTTTCTGCAGCCAATCAACAGTAATCAGAATGATCATATCCCACAGCTGCAGAGCTGGATGATTCATCACTGTGATATTTATCAACACAGAGACACACTGGGAAATGTGAACTGAAATATCAACTGCACATATTTTTCACAGCCAGATAGAGACGCCGTTTGTAGTTTGATGACGAATGTTTTAGCTGTAAATTATAATATGATTTGGGTCATTTGTTTTTGCTCATATCATATTTTTAATAATTTTCCCCAAACTTTTAATGTTAGTAAGCTTTTTAAGCGCCAACACTATTTTATTTATGACTATTTGCATCGTCTCCCTGACCCTTACAGTTAAACAGCTGCTGTGCCTTTACGGCTTCTAAATAAATTCCCTCTTTGTAAGTAAGGGATAATGTACATCCAGCCTGTGGTTCTCTCAAAATAACCCCCGACAGGATGACGAGGACCTCGACCCGAAGCGGAGGTCTGGATCAGCCTAAAGGGGGTTGGTTTGAGAGAACCACCAACTGGATGTACATTATCCCGCTTATTACACGGCTACTTGCCACATAAGTAAATAATTAGACACAAAATATTGATCTGAGTTGAAATATTTTATTAGGTCTTTAAACGCAAAGTACTACTGGATGGCATAATTAAATAACTGTACACAAAATATTGATTCGACTGAGTTTTAATATTTTATTAGCTCACCAAACGCAAAACTTCCACGAAGAAAAACCGTTCCTATCAAGCGTATAGCGCTGCTGACTTCATTGACCCGGATGAGCCTGTGTTTCTGTTTTCAGCGGTTGTCATCTGGGATTATTGACCGCTATTGGCGCTATTGACCAATCAGAATCAAGTATTCCACAGAGCCGTGTAATAAGTAAAATTAGCGCTCACACATGGTTTGCGATCAGTTCTAATATAATTTGCCCTTCAATGCTCCGAGGCTCTTTTATAAAGCCTGCATTACATGTGACAAATTCAATAACAATCAAAAACATTTGCAAGAGACTTTTTGTTAATGCGAAATCAATTATACATGACAAAAAAGCCTTAAAAGAATAGATGAAGACAAGCAAAAAAGGAGCATAAAAATTGAGGAATAATAGAAATAAAAAGGTATGAGAGAATGAGTATAGCGATTAAACAATTGTAAAAATGTATTTTTCATGCAAAATATTGCTTGATTCATTTAAAAGATGAGGCAGTTCCCAAAGTCTTTTGTGAGGTTAAAATTCTGTGGTGAGATTGTGAAGTTGCAGCACCTGTCTGTGCAACAGACGAGACATGAAGAGAGAAAGCTGGAAGGAATATGAGCAGAATTTTAACAATGTTCTCATCATTTATTTAGTGCTTAAGGGTATGAGTGAGGCAATCATTAAATAACCCTCCTGACACTGCTGCAGAGATGTGTGCATGTGTACATCTGTCTGTCTTCTGCTTTTCTCTGAGTGAGTGAGTTTACTCGACAATCCATAATCAAATCATATTCTGAATATTCATGTTGAAATATCTGATTGTTATGCAGCAACAATGAAACTGGGCTTGGAATGACATTATGGTGGAAAATCTAATAAGCAAATAAGCTTTTGGTTGACCAGTGAAATATGCACTCCACACTTATGTTAAACATTAAATATGTTCTGACTGTTCTGCATATTGATAGTTGAATGAGGTTACTCAGATTTCTTGACGCTGGAATTTTATTGTATCATGTCCATTTCATGGCTTTGTTAAATGCTAGAAAAGCTATATGGTAAAAGACACCAATAGGTTCAATAAAGCGGAAGATTTAAACTGAATTATTATTATTTTTTGTGGAAGCCGTGATACATTTTGTCAGGATTCTTTAAATGAAAAGAATGTTCACACAAACAGTATTTATTAAAATAGAAATATTTTAAGTAATTTTTTTCTTTCTTTCTTTTTAAAATCTTACTTAACCCACACTTCTGAATGGTAGTGTATAACGTTTTCCTCAAAAATATAAAGCAGCATAACTGTTTTCAACATTGATAATAATAAGAAATGTTTCTTTCAGACCAAAATTAGGATGATTTCTGAAGGATCATGTGACACTGAAGACTGGAGTAATGATGCTGAAAATTCAGCTTTAAATCACAGGAATAAATTACATTTTACGATATTTTACAATTTAACTTGTAATAATATTTAATAATATAACTGTTTCTACTGTATTTTTGATCAAATAAGTGTAAGAGTATAAGAGATTTCTTTCAAAAAACATTAAAAATGTTTATATTCCAAAATTTTGACTGGTATAGTTATGAAAATTCAATGAACTAATGCTATGAACTATAACTTCAGGATCCTAAATGATTTGACGATGTCACATGCTAAAGGAGAGAAGGACGGCTGTGACGATATCTATTGAGTCTATACAGTAATATCTGTTTCTTAGCTCTCCTCAAACTGAGAGATTATCATGACAGCAAATCTGTTGGGTCAATAGCAAACGTCTGTTTCTCTCTCTTTCCTCAGAGGAATTCCCCCTTAATGAGCCTCATTAGTGAAGACAACAACAGAATGTTTTGAGCAACTGTGTGCAAACATTGTAAATTAAAAGTGTGACATTTTTCTTAGTGATACAGTCCAGCTTGCTGAAAACAAATTGCTAAATGAAGTTCTAGAATGAATGAAGATTAAGATGCAGCGGTTTCCCTCAAGCTTGAAATCAAATCTGAAATAACACCAAAGCCTGATCACCTTACTAAAACATGTCTATTTCTTTACCGATATTTTAAAGACCCCATGAGTTTGGTGGCTTGCAATCCATGTAAATTAGCAGTAAGGTTAAAATTCATTTTAAGCAAATATATTTAAATTGTACAGTTTGAATGTTTATTTGTTTATTTGTTTATTTAAAAGGATCCCCATTAGCTGACGCCGAGACGACAGCTAGTCTTCCTGGGGTCCAAACAATACATACAAAACCCAATAATTCCAATCACAATTACTTCCAAATATATCATATATAAATACACATAAGAGAACAAGAAAAAATAACAAAACAAAAAGTACTGATTAAAATAATAATAAAATAATGAAAAACAACATAGCACATGATACAACCTCACTCAATCAATCCAGACGATATTATGATGTTGAAAACAAATACAGTCTTAGTCTTTTTTTAAAACCAGTTTTTCCCTTGATTTCACGAACCCCAACTGGAAGATTGTTCCAAAACACAATTGACCTATAAAACACGGTCCTCTTCATAGAGTCAGATTTAGGTAGGGGTAAAGAAATCTGTAGACTATTCGCCCCTCTTGTGTAATGTGAATGCATATCTGAATAGTAAATTATATTATCATAAAGAAATTTAGGAGTCTGAGTGTTAATAATTCTATAAAAGTATACTAACATATTAACAGATAGTCTATGCTTGACCATCAGCCAAGCAAGACGTTCATGCATCTCTGCAACACTCGTTCTCGAAGAACAACCAAGAACCAGTCTTGCAGCCTTGTTTTGAGCCACTTGTAATTTTTTTAAATGACTACTTGATGCAGCAGACCATACAACAGAACAGTAATCCAAATGACACAAAACCAATGTACAAACAACACGACTAAACAGCTGTGAATTTAGAAACTGTGCACATTTACGCATTACTGCAACAGCTCTACCCATTTTAGCAACAACTTTGTTAATATGATCAGACCATGACAATGTGGAATCAAGCCAAAGTCCAAGAAGCTTCACCTTTTTTACTTGCTGTACATTTTGACCATTTACTTGTATATTTATTTTAGGATTATCAGATAATCTATACTTAGAACCAAATATTATACTCATAGTTTTTGAAATATTTAGAACAAGTTTATTTGTTTTGATCCAGTTATACAATTTGCTAATCTCACAAGACAGAACCTGATTAAGCTCTGAACATGTAGGGGCTGCATAATAAAGAGTAGTATCATCAGCAAACATAGTCAATGTAGCCTTACTGAGTATATACGGCATATCATTTGTAAAAATTTAAAATAACAAAGGTCCGAGGCAACTTCCTTGAGGAACACCACAATCCAGGGACTTGCTACAAGATAATGCACCATTAAAATAAACTCTTTGCGACCTCTCCGACAAATAGCTCTTAAACCACTTGATTGCTGAGGAAGTAAAACCATAACTAATAAGTTTGGAAATCAAAATTTCATGGTCGATCACATCGAAGGCAGCACTGAAGTCTAATAGTAGTGTACCCACCAGCAATGAGTTATCAATTGATGTCAACCAGCTATCCGACATTTGTGTCATTGCAGTGCAGGTGGAATGACCAGACCTATAAGCATGCTGAAACATCGTAGTCAAATCATTGTTAGAAAAGTAATCTTGCACTTGCTCAAATACAATCTTTTCCAATAATTTACCTAGAATAGGCAAAATGCTAATAGGCCTACTATTTGGACCACAGAAAGCTGATTTTGTGTCTTTGGGTAAAGGAATTATCTTACCCTCCTTCCAAAGTTTTGGACACACACCACTAATCAGACATCTGTTAAAAATGTGACAGATTGGTTTAGAAATATGTCCAGCTGATAACTTCAACAGCCGACTATCCAAGTTGTCTGTACCAGCAGACCCACCAACAGTCAAAGATCTCAGCAACATTTCCACCTGCACAACATTAACCTGATGAAATTCAAAACTACAGTTTATCTTTCATAATACACCTTTCAATTAGCTCGTTTGAGTTGGAATCAACAGTGTATTTCATTGTCTCTCTAAAGTTAGAAACCTTGTTAACAAAATAATCATTAAAATAATTTGCAATCTGTATTGGCTTAGTCAAATAAACTCCATTCAATTCAACAAAAGAAGTACAAGTAGATTTTTTCCCCATGATTTCATTGAGTACATTCCACATTCTCTTACTATCTGTACCACTATCGTCAATTCTCTTCTGAAAATATTTTTTCTTTTTAACTCTGTTCACCTTGGTCACCTGATTCCTTAAAATACAATAAAATTTTCTGTCCTCAAGAGAATCAGAAAGAACCGCAACCTTTTTAGCATCTTCCCTTTGAGCCATTAAGCTCCTTAACTCAGTATCAACCCAAGGAGCACTTTTGGCTTTAACTGTAAATTTCTTTAATGGGGCATGATTGTTAACAACTCTCATAAAACAATCCATAAATAAATTAAGGGATGCATCCACATCATCAATGTCACTTATCAAATTCCATTTAATATTATCCAATTCATTTAGAAAACTCTCCTCATTAAATACCCTATAAGATCTTTTCATAATGATTTTAGGACAGGCTCTAGGTAGCTTAGTTCTCCTGGAGACAGCAATACAGTTGTGATCACTAAAGCCAACTGTTACAGAAACGGGTGTTGAGCACATATCAGGGTTATTAGTGTAAATATGATCAATACATTTTGATGTTAAAGATCCTGTATTGTTACTAGAAATTCTTGTTGGTTGATCCATTAATTGAGATAAACCACATGTGTCTGTCATAGTTTTAAGCTTATTCTTCAGAGGACAAATATCAGACAGCCAATCAATATTTAGATCACCCAGCCAGTATAGCTCTCTGTTTTCCTCAGTCACCTTGTCTAGCATATTACATAACCCATTTACATACTCTATCCTGGCACTAGGTGGCCTATAACAGCAGCCAAGAATAATCGGTTTTAAATGTGGAAGTTGTACCTGTAACCATAACACTTCAACATCATCAACCATTAAGTCATGTCTCAGTTTAACAGGGAAATGATCCCGTATATAAATGGCCACTCCACCTCCAAACCTATTTCGATCATTTCTATAAATTGAAAACCCCCCTATATCAACATCTGAATTGTCTATGAAGTGATCCAGATGAGTTTCAGAAATCATAAGTATGTCTATTTTGTTTAATTGCAAAAATAAAGACAGATCTTGAATTTTATTCCTTAGACTACATATATTAATATGTGCAAGGATTAAACCTTTAGGTAGTTTATTTATACTGGTCATTTTAGTTGAAGGTAAATAAGTCCTATAGTTGAATATCTTGTACCCTAAATTATTGTATCATCATCAAGTAGGCAACATACATATAAGTCCTGCACACAGACACACATGCATGTACACAAACATATATAAAACTGAGCTTTGAAGCTCATTAGGCCAATCACTGACTTTGTCCAGCCCTTGGGGTGATGATCAGTTTATCATACTTCAAACTCGCTTTATCACCTCTCTCTCTGGCAGCTTTCACCTTCGGCCACAACTCTTTCCTCCTCAGTTGCACAGCTTCAGAGAAATCTTCATTAATGTAGATCCTAGTGCCCTTTAATTTCTTGGCAGAAGAAAGAATCAGCTCTCTATCTTTAATGCGAAGAAGTTTGACAACAATTTTCCTTGGCCTTCCCCTCTCCTGAAACTGACCAAGTCTCTGGGCACGCTCAATGTCCATGTTTATTCCATCTAAGCCCAAGTTTTTTGAAAACATTTCTCGCACCTTTTTCTCTGATTCACACCAATTCTCTCCTTTCTCATCAGCAATGCCATCGATTAAAATATTTGTTCTCCTGCTCTGGTTTTCAATGTAGTCAAGCTTGTTAAACATTGCATCCAATTCCTGCTTGGAAGTAGTGATATTTGTCTCAAATGCCCTTATCTTTGCCTCAATCTCAGTGCATCCCATCTTCTCCTCTTCAAACTTTGTTTGGGTAAATTCCAAGCTGGTCTTCAGCTCCTGTACATCTCTGATAACACCATCCAATCTTTTGTTAGTTCCATCCATAATCAGCTGAATGAAACATTTGAAGTTATCTTGCTGCTGCAATAACAGATCTTTATAGATCCCTCTCTGCTTCTCCATCAACTGGGAGAGTACACTCATTGTGACAACTGCATCCTCCTCACAAGGAGATGTTTTAACATTTTTAGGAGGCATAATGTGTCTTACCAGGATGTACCAGAAGTTGATGAAAGTTGCAAATGTTGATGGTGACAGATCTGTTTGTCAAGGTCCTAGTAGGCCCAAAAGCCCATCAACTTGGGCTACAGCACAAGCTCAGCGGATAGTGGAAATATTATCCCCAATATTGAGACGCAATTTAAATAAAATGCAACTTTAGTCAATTAACCACTAAATTTGAGAATACCAGAAAGGATTCAGTAGATTTTTGTTAGATTCTAAAAGGCCAGGTTCTCAGAGAAAACTGTCATTGTTGTCAACTGTGAATGTACAATCAAATGCTTGCTTGAAGTCATGTTGGAAAGATTATATTTATGCCACCACAATGTAGTAATTACGAGTGGAAAATGTCTCTGGTAACCTCAGCCCCTGACATGTAGGGAACGAGATATTGCGTCAGTAGCTGGGAAACCCTTTCTCAGACTAATCCCTGAAGCCCAGTATCATAACTGCAATTTGTTAGCTATGTTATTGGTGCGAATGAGGTCCATTTAAGGCAGTGGGGAGCCCCATTTTCTCTGATTCTTTCGACTGAGGACAGAGAGCGATATGCTTGCTCGATGTGCACGTTCTAAGCACAGTAATACGGCCAGCTGCCCGTGTAGACATAACAGGTTGTTAGTGCAACAATACATCAATAAAATGATTCATACACCTCTGACAAAGTCAGGGGAGTAAGTTGCACAAGCACTGCACACTATGGGTTTGGGAAGATAAGAATAAGGTTGGCATGCGCATTATGGGATTATTGCCTATAACCAATATGCCAATATTTGTCCAACTCATTTTGACTGATTGTTGATGCTGATAAAGATATACATATATTGTTTTTCTTCATTTGGAAACAACACCAAGTCTCTCCTGTGCAGGAATTATAAATTAATTATTTTTCCATTTCAGTTAGTATTGAGCAAAAACTGTATCTCTTCATTCTGGTTTCAGAGTGCTTAGGTCTCCTTACCACTTGTTAGAACTAAATACATGTAGTTGTACAATATAAATAAATAAAGTTCTAACCCAAACATTATATTTGTGGATTATTTATTTGTAGATGATCTACAGCAATGTAGTCGTCTACACATGATACACAGGTGGCGTGACTTCAGGTAAAGGGTGCCGCCTTTAGCCTCTAAAGAACTCCTTGGATTCAAGCTATTTTCATCATCTATTTGAAAATAAAAAAATTATATTGCAGAATGCAGATTAGTAAACTGACTATATAGAATCACTTAATTTACAAGTGTCATTTTTGTGATATTTAGGCTATGGCTTATGACATCAAATCAAATCAGACTTGTGATTTTATTATGACAAATTACTGCTTTAGTTACTCAGAAACAGAAGTAACAATGTTATTTGTGTATTTGAATTTTCATTTTATTAGTCTAACAACAGCTCTTACCAGGTGGGCACTTGGAGGCTACTGCTGCTGTACGCACTAGACTAGTGAAAGTTGACGGGTGTCGCACAACGGACACTTACTTCTGTACTCGTATTTACACATTCATGGCGGAAGTAAATCTAATCACCATACATGCAAAAGTTCACTTCAAGAACGACCGCACTGCTGACGTGATCTTATCGGCAACGCATATCGGCATAATTTTTTCATAAAGGGTTGATGCTGATTATTACATTTTAAGCCTTTATCCGATGTTGTGGCGATAATATCATGCATCCCTAGAATATAGCCTTCATGGGCTAGCGAGAGACACAGACTCAGTGCTCCTGCACAGTGAAAATCTGTGATGCGAAGGATGAGACATCCAGATTATAGAACCTGGCAAAAGTATGCGGCGAAGACCATCCCGTTGCCAGGTGGGATGTCCTGAAGGGACAGGCCACTCAACCATGCACAGGAGGAAGCCATCCCTCTCGTGGAATAGGTTTTCACTCCAATGGGGCATTGCACACCTTGCATCAAGGTGATCGCGTCCACGATCCAGTGAGGCAATTTCTGTTTGGAGAATAGCATTGACTGCTCTGAAAGCCTGAACTGACGAGAGTGATCTACATAGACACGCAATGCCTTTGAGAAAGCCTGATATGTAAACACCTGAACTCTAAAGGGGCTGGTAAGCACCTTCGCTAAATATCCACTTCTGGGCTTTAAAACTGCCTGCTTTAAAAGTCTGCAGATCACCCACTCGTTTCCAGACATGCAGGTTCCATAACTCTAGCTGTGGATGCCAGAACGTGCCACTTGCTTGAGAGAGGAGGTCCCTCACAGCGGGACCCCCCATGGGGGGCGTGTACAGTAACTCCACAATCTCCGGGAACCATGGTTGGTTGGACCATTTTGGCGCCACCTGCAAAACCGTCTCCTGATCCTCTCTGATTTTGCAGATGACAGGGTAGAAAATTTGTACCTGGGGAAAATGCATATTTTCAAGCCGCTGGCCATTTGTGGGCAAGAGAGGTGCAGGGGACAGCGAGTGGTCTCTACGGAGACAAACAGATCCACCTCTGCTCTCCCAAAGACTTTACAAATTCTTAGCATTCTCTGGGGATGTAGTCTCCATTCCCAGTGAATCCGTGTCTCAATTCAAGCGGCCTGGCACATGCACTGCACAGAGCGAGAGGAGATGCTGCTCACACCATCAAGGGAGACGTCAAACCAATGCCGCTATCGGCTGTGATCTGATTCCCCCTTAATGATTTATGTAGTCCAAAACTGCCATGTTGCCAACTGCCCTTGTAAGGATACCAATGAGCTCAGCATCAACTGTGGATGGTCGTTCATCACTATCACGTGGAGAGGGACAGCAGAATCCTCTAGCGAGTGGAATCACTCTTCTCCATCGGATCCTGCGAGAGACATCATCCCCCTCGTCTATTCCACTGAACACATTCACTCCGTGAGCTTCAACAGAGGAGTGGAGATTGGCTCGTACATATTGAAACACATCTACTATACTTCTTAATTTATTTTAGTCCAAATTCCTGATCTAAGACAGAGAAACAGACAGTTTGACACAGAGTGACAGAGACGTACGGCTTCTTCTTCGCACAGGTGTTACTTATAGAGTTGATTACGAGCATTGTTGCGTCACCTGACTTCGTCCTAGGCCAATGGCTTGTTGTGTACTACACGTGACTCAGACACTGGCTCACGCTGAAGGTGTTCCCATTGAGTCAACGCCATGACGGGGATTTCACTGTGTTCTAATGCCCGGGACACATTGTATGATTTTGGGCTGTCCCAGACGAAAGATTATCAATAGTGGCAATTTCTGTGGTCGTGGCTCCTAAACGGTGGTCTTACGTCTTACTACGCCTGTGATAATTTTCTGACAGTTTCAGAAATTTTGCATGATCATCTCACAGTGTGTTTGCTGCTATGACCTATGTCTGCTGACTAGCCAATAAAAATGCAACATGCTATGGCACACTGATTAACGCGACGGTTTGAAATATCGCGCTAAAACTACTTACCTCGAGCTCCATTTACAAAATGCCTTTCTTTTCCCCACTCATGACCGCATTCATATTCTCCTCTTTCCCATCCGCCTCTTTTTTCAGCGCACATAGAAACCACAACTGCCAAAGTGTGATTCATCTTGCTCCATTTGTGCACATGCTGCTGCTGATGTTTTATTCTTCTATAGTAACTTGCGTCGTAGCCTGCGATTTAATAGGTGACATTATCGTACAGTCTACATACATGTTGCACCCAAGTTTATCGGATCCATGTCGTACAGTGTGATTTGTAATGATCTTGTAGGTGTCACGGAACAGAAGGTGGCAAACACAGGTAATATCCAAACAATGGTTTATTGCAGGAAAGTAGTGATGGGAACAGGTGAATACTGAATTGGTGGATCAATGCTGAAATGCTGATGGTGAATGACAGATCTTATCTTTTGCAGGTGAAGATGATGCAGACTGGATCGCAGGAGAGGACAGAAGATCACACAGGTGAGTTTCTCAAAGGTAGGTGATCAGGTTGGTGGTTCTTAGTAGGAACGACGAGACCAGACAAGAGTGAACTGAAGAGTGACTGCTTATATGTGTGTCTTGAGGAGGAGATGATCAGTGGCAGGTGTGATGATGGCTGAGTGCAGGTGGGGACCAGAAGGGATGCTGGGAAATGTAGTTCTGTTGCTCTATCTATCTATCTATCTATCTATCTATCTATCTATCTATCTATCTATCTATCTATCTATCTATCTATCTATCTATCTATCCATCCACAGTACTGAGCAAAAGTCTGTGAGAATGAGTAAGAGAGAGATGGGCTCAATGTCAGCAGAGGTTAATTGGCTATGAGATTAGGCTTTGATAGCTAATGGTGGGAATGCTGCTGGTGGGGGCAGGGAAAACAATATTGACAACCAATAGACAAAAAGGGCTGAGATGTGAAGTCGTTACAAATGATTGGTCAAACGATGGGAAAAGAAACAACTCTGCCTTAAAATCCATTTACTGGTTTCCAGAAGCTCGTTAACTGGTCAATCAGCCAGCATGTTCCAACAAACATCTTGATCACCTTGAACTGGTATGAATGAAACACAGCTACCATGGATGGATATTAGACTGAAATAAAGATCTCTGTATCCTTGGGCAAAGTGATCTTTGGATCTATAATTATTCCCCATGCAGTTTTTGATCAAAATCCTTGAACGTTTTATACAATGCCAAGCCAAATGTCTTTGTAAATGTATTTGCGATGATTCAGATGTATTACGAGCTATTTGGCTCTCAGTACTGGGTGTTATTTGACCATATACTATGGTGTCACTGTCATGAGTAGGCTACATGTCCTCAGTGGAAGAGGCACACTGTTTTTTCCTGCTGTACTAACACACTGACTGTCCTAAATAGGCCCCTTGTGAAAAAGAAGTGTGCTTTGTAGTGTACTTCAAACCTTAAAAGTATACTTGCAGATACTATGATATTAATGAAATAAAAGGCCACTTAAGTGCACTTAAAGAGAGTGCACTTATATGACTGTGTCTAAAGTGCACTTTGCAATAATGTAAATTAAGTCTTACTTTAAGGTACATTTTACATTTTTATGTTTCAATAATCTTTTGTCATGCTTTAGTATTATTGTGTTTAGTAACATAATAAAACACATCTTACAAATAATTATTGTAATTTAAACTGTAGTGTTATTCAATATTGCATTCAAAGTTAATATATTTTACAAGTACTAAATTGCAACTTCATTACAAATATGTAATTACAAATACATGACATGACAAGTTTTAAGAAAATACATAACATTTTAGTTTATCATAAATGTTTGTCAGTACATTCGGCAGTACACTTTAACCATATTTCAAAGACAATAGAAATAATTATGAATTTACAAATAAAGGTCTCCTTAAGTCCTTTTTAAGTGGGTCAAAAAAAAAAAAACTCTTACGTCCAGCTAATTGAGTTTAATATAAATTCAAACTTTATAATTCACTTTCATTTAATTATAAATGACGTAATGAAGTGTCAAAAAGCATTACATTCAGTTCACACTTATTATTTTAAAGTATATTACTTCTGTAATAAGTACTTCTTTTACAATCCAACATATGAAATAAGAGAAAACTGCTTAATGTGAGAGAGAAACGGTTCGAGTACCTGTTCAAGTTTGTGACCGTGTGTTGCCTTGAGCAGAAAACTGTGACATTTCTTGTTATGCTTCCTTTATAGATTGTGACAGCTAGCCTGGAGGAAGCATGGTGTTTCTTAGAAAGGTGCACGACACACTCAGGTACCGATATAAAGACAAGTGCTCCTGGAGATGATTTTTGAAATACATTTATATACACAAATACATAAAATATTTTATGTACTTAAAATATCTTGCATTTAAAGACTGATAGTATACAGAGATCACACTATCCTTACTATAGCGATATTAAAACACATTTTAGGCTTAATATTAAAGGTCCATAAGACTTTCGTTTATCTTCGAAACACAAATTAAGATATTTTTGATGAAATCTGAGAGCTGTCTCACTCCTTCATAGGCTGCTATGTAATTGCATCTGCCGGCACAGAAAGTTAGTAAAGACATTGTTAAAATAGTCCAAGTGACTACAGTGGCTCAACCTCAAGTTTATCAAGCGACGAGAATACTTTTTGTGCGCAAAGTAAAAACAAAAATAACGACTGACAGACTGGGTCATCTGTCCAATCTGAGCAGAGTAGACCAATCACAACAGACTGGGTCATTTGACCAATCAGAGCAGAGTAGACCAATCACAACCGACTGGGCCATTTGACAATCAGAGCAGAGTAGACCAATCACAACAGACTGGGTTATCTGACCAATCAGAGCAGAGTAGACCAATCACAACAGACTGGGTCATCTGACCAATCAGAGCAGAGTAGACCAATCACAACAAACTGGGTCATCTGACCAATCAGAGCATAGTAGACCAATCACAACAAACTGGGTCATCTGACCAATCAGAGCAGAGTAGACCAATCACAACAGACTGGGTCATCTGACCACTCAGAGCAGAGTAGACCAATCACAACAAACTGGGCAATCTGACCAATCAGAGCAGAGTAGACCAATCACAACAGACTGGGTCATCCGACCACTCAGAGCAGAGTAGACCAATCACAACAGACTGGGTCATCTGACCACTCAGAGCAGAGTAGACCAATCACAACAAACTGGGCCATCAGACCAATCAGAGCAGAGTAGACCAATGACAACAGACTGGGTCATCTGACCAATCAGAGCAGAGTAGACCAATCACAGCAGACTGGGCCATTTGACCAATCAGAGCAGAGTAGACCAATCACAACAGAGTGGGCCATCTCCAATCAGAGCAGAGTAGACCGATCACAACGGACTGAGACATCTGACCAATCAGAGCAGAGAAGACCAATCACAACAGACTGTGTCATCTGACCAATCAGAGCAGAGTAGACCAATCACAACAGACTGGACCATCTGACCAATCAGAGCAGAGTAGACCGATCACAACGGACTGAGACATCTGACCAATCAGAGCAGAGTAGACCGATCACAACGGACTGAGACATCTGACCAATCAGAGCAGAGTAGACCAATCACAACGGACTGAGACATCTGACCAATCAGAGCAGAGTAGACTCTTGGAAAAGAGGGGTTCAAAGAGACTGAATCTTTGAATGAACCGTTTTCATACTCTTTGAGAAATTAGGTGATATGCAATGTCACCTAATTAAATGTATATATTATGTTGTTGTTTTTTTTTCTTGGATACATATAAACCTATTGTAGGATACCTCCAAAACAGAATTAGGAACCGTTAAAATATATAAGGGCACTTTAAAACTATCTTGTCCGCTTAAATGAATGTGAATTTGCCAGATAAATATATACAGTATAGACTGGTCAACAGCTTCTCATTAGATATGCAGAGTGCTTCTCACAAACGCTGCAGTTTTTTCCCCCTGTTGTAATCTAGTTTTGCTGTCATCTCTAGAGAGCCCAGACTCGATCAATATTCTAATGACAAATCTGCCTCAAGTAATTTTTCCACAAAAACAGCACAAACTACTCTGAGGGCTGCAGAAAGCTCTCTCTTATTTTCCTCTTAACACCCTTCCTCTCCTCTTCATGCCTTGATAAGCAGTTTCATGGAGATTAAGGCTACCGTTTACACGTCTCTGTGTTGATTTAATCCAAATCAATATGGGAACAGTGGCTGTGGATACTGCCTTGATCATTCCTGATAAACCGCATTCCCTGGGTGTTCGGTACCTAGATAGAAATATGTGTGAAGATTGCTTATGATGTACAGGAGAACGTTTTTTTGTTTTCAATTTCTCACTTTAAGTGTTGGTTTTTGATTGGATATGACCCCTCTCTCAAATTGAAACTATACCTTTGATCATAAATATCTGTGCGTGATGCCGTGAGATATTCTCAGTGCCCTTTTATGCCCTTGTATTGTTAATAAAATCTTTTGCTTAAAGAAAATCCTAGTGTTTATGCACAAACCCTTTAGGGTTCAAACTAGACCAAGTCAACTTTTGAATCAGTGGACCTAATTGATTTACAGGTGATCTGAATCAAGAATGAATCCAGAGTGAATGTAAATGAGAGAAATCTCGAGTAATCTAAAATAAGTGTTTGTATAATACATAGTTTTACATAATACGATTTTTTTTTTTTTTTTAATCTATGAAAGCTTTAGGGCTCAGACTAGACAGTCACCTTTTATGAGACTTATCTGGTTCCATCAGGCAAGTGTTAATAGTTAACGAAATGATTTTAAAGTTACATAAAAACATTAGTTTGTGTATGAACCCCTCACAACTTAAACTAGACAAAGAATCAACCCCCAAACCAGTGGATCTGCTGAATTTCCAAGTGATCTGAATCCAGACCAAATGTGAATGAGAGTAATCTGTAGCAGATATTAGTGTTTTAGTTAAAAAAGGGCAAAAATGCAAAGCTACATAAAGTTTTATGTATTGAAACTTTATGGGTCAAATGTTGTGGTTCTGGTTTGCAAGTGATCTGAATCCAGAGTGAATGTGAGTAATCTGGAATAGATTATATATTAGCGTTTTTACTTAAAAAAGCAAAGTTACATAAAGTTTTATGTATTAACCCTTTAGGGATCAAACTATGCATCCTTTGAACCAGTGGATCTACAGGATTTGCAAGTGATCTGAATTCAGAGTGAATGTGAATGTGAGTAATCTGAAGTAGATTATAGATTAGTGTTTTTACTTAAAAAAGCAAAGTTACATAAAGGTTTATGTATTAATTAACCCTTTAGGGATCAAACTATGCATCATTTGAACCAGGACTGCCTGGATTTGCAAAGTGATCTGAATCCAGAGTGAATGTGAATGAGTAACCTGGAGTAGATTATAGATCAGTAATGTGGTAAATTAAAGGATTCATAAATTACAACCATGAAGAGCAGCAAGCTTCATACAACAACAGCTTGTATAATTCATTCAGGCAGATAGTCCGCCACCAGAGGAGCTCAGATCCTCTCAGTTCAGAGGAAGTGTTTGTGTTAGTCCTAGAGGGAAACATTACAGTCTCAATCTTAAATGAGATCAATCTTAATAGGAAAATAGTTTCACGTCCTTTCCTCTGCGCACATGCTCTGCTACCTTTCTAATGTGAAAGTAACACACCTTGCATGCAAACACATAAGCATTGTACCTACAGAGAAGTGTGTGCCTTGCAGCTGTGTCAGATCAATACATCATTAACTCGGTCCTCTTTCTGCAGTCCATGTTCTTCCCTGCTTACATCAGCACTTTTACACAATCTATTCTGCAGCCACCACCCATAAGCACACATTTTTATCAAAGCTACAAATTCTTTCCCATCTCCTTTAATTGATTAATATCAAGCCACGGTGTTAAAACAACACGGATGAAAACCTGAAGATGGAGAGATCAAAGAGGTGATGAGGGGAATTTAACAGAGAGCAGCAAGACATGAAGAAAAATGAGAGATGCCCGTGATGCCGCGACAAGGGATAGTGGGAAAGAGAGGGAGAGACCAGACCAGAGAGCAGGGGGAGGTGTGGAGTCAGTGAAATGAATGTGTAATCGTGCTGTAGGCGCTCAAGCCTTCAGAGTCGTGTTAACTGATGGTGCCGCATGCTGCAGAGAGAGAATAACTCACTGTGCAAACAATACACGCATTAAACACCTGTGTACTTCACATTAGACAGTTACAACAGGTTCTATTCACATCATTGCAAAACCTCCATAGAGGGCATGTTAAAGGAATATCCCAGGTTCAGTTAATCTCTATCAACAGCATTTATCTATGGAAGCTTGTTATATTTGAATGAAATGATAATTGCGACTTTATATGTCACAACCTTAAAAAGTGCCGTTTTTGCATCGATGTCAGGTCTATGATTCATTTGTTTTAATAAGCTTGTCTTTTGGTTTGTGCCCATCAAGTTTAAAATAAAAAACGAAAACAAACGAGATGTAAAACCTTTCATTTGTAAAGTATTTAGTTCAATGGATTCATTTGAAAAGCTATACCTGTTCAGCTGCTCATTAAAGCAAATTTCTAATCAGCCAATCACATGACAGCAACTCAATTCATTTAGGCATGTAGACATGATCGAGACGATCTGCTGAATTTCAAACTGAGCATCAGAATGGGGAAGAAAGGTGATTTAAGTGACTTTGAACGTGGCCTGGTTGTTGGTGCTCGACAGGCTGGTCTGAGTATTTCAGAAACTGTTGATCTCCTGGGATTTTCACACACAACCATCTCTAGGGTTTACAGAGAATGGTCTGAAAAGAGAAAATATCCAGTGAGCGGCAGTTCTAGTGGGTGAAAATGCCTTGTTGATGCCAGAGGTCAGAGGAGAATGACCAGACAGATTCAGCTGATGGAAAGACAACAGTAACTCAAATAAGCACTCGTTACAACTGAGATCTGCAGAAGAGCATCTCTGAACACACAACACATGAAACCCTAAAGCAGAAGAGCTACAGCAGCAGAACACACACCGGTGACACTCCTGTCAGATGAGAACAGAAAACGGAGGCTACAAATCACACAGACTCACTGAAACTGGACAAAAGACCATTGGAAAAGCATTGAGTCTGATGAGTCTTGATTTCTGCGTTGACATTCAGATGTTATGATCAGAATTTGATGTAAACAGCATGAAAGCATGGATCCATCCTGCCTTGTATCAGCGGTTCAGGCTGCTGGTGGTGTAATGTAGGGCTGAACGATTAATCGCACTCTCCAAGTAATCGCACTTAAATCGAGATGGCTTATCGCGATTTTAAAATCGCAAAGGCTGCGATTATTTTTTATGCGCAGTTTGTCATTGATGTACGGCTCTGTAAACGCTGCTCCATCTGAAAGCACTGTGAGTTTGAGTCACTTATAACGTGCATTTGAAAAAACAACACGCGTCAAACATCTTTCCAAAACATGAGAAGCATTTATGAACCTCTTGTCCAACAACAGCAGGCCCGGGGTGGGTAATCGAGAGAATCGGGAGAATTCCCAGTGGCCCACTTCACTTTTGGGCCGGTCAAGGATTTTTTTTTTTTTTCACATTTGTCACGTTAGTTACATTAGGCTACACATGTTCTGCATTCTGACACCGCAGCGCGCAGCCTCTGCATGGGTTGTACCATGTGAGGGAGTTCTCCCCTACCCTCGGTTGGGTCCAAAACGTTTTCTCAGGTAGGCTAAAGGCCAATTTATACTTCTGCGTCGAGTGCTACCAAGCCGACCAATCACAGATCTTGCAGGCCGCGTCGTCGCGACGTGTAGTTACATTTTTGAGGAGGTGCGCATCAGGGTACGCCGAAGGGTACGACGTATGATACACGTCTATGCGTATGCTACGCCGTACCCTGACGCGCACCCGACGCAGAAGTATAAATTGGCCTTAAAGCTAGGTTTATACTCGACGCGTCCGCATGAGCGCGAAGGTGCGCGCGGCAAAAATTACGTCATTACGGTGTGGGCGGTCGTGCGCGTTGGGTGCGCAAGACCCCATTTCGCTTGGTGGTCTGCGCTGCTTTTTTTGTAACAGCGTGCGCGGCTCCGCATCTGAAGAACTTCTCACCACACCGGCACCCAGTCTGCACGTCTAAATGAGTTGCTTACATTTAAAACATGAGCATACAATAGCATAAAAAGTATTTTTAATGAACATAAAGGTCCATGTTTAATAAAAATGTTCAGTAAACTTAATGAAATGTTTAGTGAAATTAGAAAATATGTAAGAGATCGTTAATTTAGTTATATTATTCTCATATCCATATATTTTGTTTTATTGTCATGAGTAATAATCTAGTTTTTTAATAATAATCTAGGGTTTTACACTATTCTTTTTGTAGTGTTGTACTGGTGGTGGTGTACTAAAATAAACATTGTCACGTGTGTACATCTTTCTTCTTCTCACCGCTGATTCCTGATGGTTTAGACGAGGACAATTACTCGAGTCGCCCCCTGTCCAGGGCTCAAGACTAACAGCGTCCTATCGTCCTGGGGACGATAGAAAATGTGTTTAGGACGAACAGAAATATTCTCCAGGACGCCTACAGGACGAAATACATTTTTATATGTGTTCATTTATTACTAGCCTATTAGGGTAACTTACTTAGAAAATGCCAAAAGTCTGGCCGACTACCGGAGACTTGTTTCGCGGTACATCTATCACATGGCTTATTTTCACAGACGAAAACGAGACGATAACTAAATAAAAACTAGTTTTGAATGACAAAAACTATGATATAAATCTATTGACATTTTCGTCAACGAATAAAAACTAGACAAAAATGTTAGATAGTGACGATTTGGGAAGCAATCCAGTCAGAACTGATGTCCTGCGTTTGTAGTAGATGCGCACATTTGTACTTTAACGTGCTGATCTTAGGGCTGGGAAAAAAATCGATTTGATTTAAAAATCGAGTTGGTAGGGCAAATCGATTCATATTTTCAAAAAATCGATTTTTTAGATTTTTTTCCTCCCCCTCTTCAGTATAGCGTACAATACATACATTTTGCATTCGTCAAATCTTCCTTCAGGGTTTCCCTAACATGCTCCCTGGCGCAGCCCTCGATGCTTCACGACATCACGACAAAAAGACTAGCATATTTAATTTTTTAACGGTCCTCCACGGCGACGGCGCGCGAGGTAGAGACTGTGTGTGTTCGCGAGTGAGTGAGCGAGTGTGTGTGCGCGAGAGTGAGTGAGTGTGTAAGTGCGAGTGAGTGTGTGTGTGTGTGTGTGTGTGTGTGTGTGTGTATATGTGCGAGTGTGTGTGTGTGTAGGCTATATGTGCGAGTGAATGAGTGTGTGAGACGGCTCGCGATGACTGGTCGGAAAACAACGTGTAGTCTGACATGTTTCTTGTCCACGACATGACAAGATTTTTAGGAGTCAAAATCATGTAATCTGACACAGTGACTATCGTAACAGACAAAAAAATCGTGTAATCTGAACCAGGCATAAGAGTTACCTGAGGATTTTTTGTTGATTTATTAGCTCAATCCAAATACAGAATAAATAATTTAGATGTTTAACAATCTTTGTTGCACGTGACTTTTCAGTTAGAGAAAGGGTTTGCCTTTGCAATTTTTGTTTATGTTGATGCACTTTTAAATACAATAAATATATATTTTTAAAATATATTTACAGTTCGCAGTTATTTTGTTTTAAATGGGGGGAAAAATCGAATCGAATCGTAAATCGAGTTTTTTATTAAAAAATCGCAGATTTTTTTAGGGGGAAAAATCGCCCAGCTCTAGCTGATCTACACAGCGGCACACGGGTTGTCATGCGCTGCATGTCTCATAAAACGTTAAAAAATGTAAACGTCTGGGAGAATGAGTAGAGCAGACATGTAGATCTGAATAAGATCGATATAATATATCGAGCTCTATCCGGTACGGTTTTCTGTGCGCACACACCCGACCCGAAGCGTGCAGCCATGCACACAGAAACCTATACAGCATGCGAGTACAGAATTGAGCTCTCTTTCGTGTCTGAATGGACAAATACACACAAGTTGACACAACATTATGTCGAAATGTCCGTTTTGGAGAGTATTCACGTAAACTATGTTGGTTATGTCTTAAACAGTTTTGAGTGTATCGGATGTGCATCAGTGCAATTGGATCCGCATGTCATTGGACATGAACCGAAGTCTTAAAGTGACAGTGGGTAATAAACCTAATGCGGTCTGTGTCCTTAAAGCACATGTGTCAATAACAAGGCCCGCGGGCCAAATACGACTTTTAATAAGGCCCGCCAACAAATTCTGGTGATCAATTTAATGTGGCCCGTGCGCTGTTTAAATGACAACAACTATCAAAACATGAGAAAAAATAGCTGCCGCTGATCAGAATCAACCGACCACGCCCACACACACAGCGTGTTTCAACCGTTCAATTCAATTCATCAACCGAGAGAGAGAGAGAGAGAGAGAGAGAGAGAGAGAGAGAGAGAGAGAGAGAGGGGGGGGGGGGGGTGTTCGATAAGTGTCTTCAACCGTGTGTTCGATAAGTGTCTTCAACCGTGTTCGGCAGCAGCGGAATGGACTAAACGCAATAAAATCCATTCTGATTAATTTGAGTAAAAATGTGTTGTCTTTTACCAAGAAAGTGGCAAGATGAAAACCACTGTTTTCTGTTTCAAACTTTCACATAGCATTTTTAGGTTCCATTAAAAAAAAAATCAAATCCAGATTTTGATTTTCAACATTTTCTTGAATTTAAAAAAAACGACATTTAGCTGTATCTTTAAAGTCGATTTTTTTTGGGGGGGGGAGGAAAAAGCTCAGTAGGCTATAATAGAATAAGCAAAAAAGACTTCACATATAAAAAAGAAATATAACACAAACACATTTCCAAAATTGTAAAAGGTTAGGTTATATAAAAATAAACATATCATAAATTATTTGATGATACACATATTACTGTCTTAAGTGAACTCATTTATAGTTATAAATGCAAATAATAATAATTATCAATATTAGGCTATTAGCCATGTATTAGGCTACATATTTAGAAGACGCTTTTTCACAAAAAGGAACAAAGCAATTCGTCAAAATATAATTAATAATAGGCTACAGGTTATACAATATAACCTACCTGGTAGCCTACCTAAATTTAATGCGTAATTAAGCATCGGTAAAAAAAAAAAAAAAAAAAAAAAAAAAACACACACACTGCATATCTTCAGACGAAATCAAGATATCTAACAAAACAATGAAGTTATTTTACAAACCAACTGCCAGGGACGTGCAAATAGTTCCTTAGAGGCAGGCGCCAGGGCTCAAAAGTAAAAATCGATCACTATAATTAATTTATATAATTAAAATTCATCGCCATCTCCGTAGTGAACGCGCCTATAGAGAAAAATGCACTTCATGGATTACATAATCAGAGAGCAGCCTATTTCTTTTCGTTTTAAATTGTTAAAAAGACATTTCAAGCTTTCTTAAGATAGCCTATATTTCATGTCTGTAAGGCATACACTGAGTTTCGGTTCAATTCATGGTGAGATGCGCTCCAGTTCATGAGCAATTATGCAAGTGACCGCGCCGGCGCCTCTATGTCATGATTGCTGCAAGCGTTCGTAGCCTTGCACGTAGAAATTGCACCCTTAAGAACTAAGATCGTTATCGGGAAACCCGGCCCTGATCAATGTTCATAATCAACATATATGAAAAAAAAATAACATTATAATATTTTAACAAATATGAAAGTATGGTAGGCCTCGTTATTTTTTCAGACACATTTATTATCATTAGCCTAATTACCAATAAATAACCTCCTCTGTATGGTTCCAGATAGACATGCTAGTGGTTACATATAGTATGGTTTAAGAGACAGAGACTTTGGCCTTAGAAAACATGTAAAATCGATTTGTCCAATTGTGAATAATTTTAATGTTAAATAAAACGGACAAAAAGTCATTATAAACAAAAATCTGAAAATACGTCGATATTATTATTTTTGCGCAGCATTTGGTGTGTAGCCTACCCACAGTTCAAATAAAAAAAATGTTGTGTTCAACTTTATGTTTTATAAATAACTTAGGCCTACAACAACTGTAGCCTACATTTTTCGGTTTTCAGTTACGGGTTAAAAAAGGGAAAATTAATGGACGCAAAAAGTAGGCCTATTACCCTTTTTATAATATTGTTTACTATATTTATTTGCTTGGTCAAATATTGCTCTGAGTTTTGGTTATTTTACTGTTGTTGGTTTTTAGGACCATTGAAATAATTGTCCGGTGCGTTTCATTGATGACGATTCATTCATCGTTCGTCAGCCAATCAGATTCGATCATTTAACAGCCCCGTAGTAGCTAGGCTACAACTGTAAACAACAACGTAAATGCTATCTATATGACTTTAAAGAGCAGCACAATGGCTAAAAAAAGAAAAGTGGACTGCGAATATAGACAATTTCAAGAGAGATGGGAAACCGAATATTTATTTTGTGAATATAAAGAAAAGCCAATGTGTCTCATATGTCAAGAGTCACTCGCGGTTTTTAAAGAATACAATCTAAGAAGGCACTTCGAAACTAAACATGATAAATATGGAAGCATGGACATGGAACTGCGACTGCTTAAAGTCAAAGAACTAAAACACAAACTTCAGCTACAGCAAAACATGTTTACTCGCATGAACAGTCAAGGTGAGGGAGCAGTGAAGGCAAGCTTCATAATTGCAGAGGAGATAGCGAAAGCATGCAGGCCGTTCACAGAGGGGGAATTTATTAAAAACTGTATCGAAAAGGTATGTAGTGTTGTGTGCCCGGAAAAAAAGCAAGCCTTTGCCAACATCAGCCTTTCCCGAAACACCATGGCTTGTCGCGTGGATGAGCTGGGCTCCGACTTAAATATCCAGCTAAAAGAAAAAGCTAAGGACTTTGTTGCATACTCATTGGCTATAGATGAGAGTGCAGACAGAACGGACACTGCCCAGCTCTCTATATTCATTCGAGGGGTAGATGATAGGTTTTCCGTTACGGATGAACTTTTGGATTTAAGAGCAATTCACGGGACAACATCTGGACAGGACATCTTCTCACAAGTGGAGCAGTGCGTCAACGACATGGAATTGCAGTGGAATAAACTTGTTGCGCTGACAACTGATGGTGCGCCTGCGATGTGCGGGGAGGTCCGTGGTTTGGTTGGTTTGGTACGTGAAAAAATGAGGCACACGGGAGAAAACCTCACAGCCTACCACTGCATCATTCACCAGGAGGCCCTCTGTGGAAAGGTGTTGGGCATGGAGCATGTAATGACAGTTGTAAACAAAACAGTCAATTTTATTCGTTCACGGGGATTGAATCACAGGCAATTTAGAGCACTTTTAGAGGAGGAAAACTCTGTGCACGAGGATGTGCCATACTACACAGAGGTCCGATGGCTTAGTCGGGGTAAAGTTTTGCGAAGATTTTATGATACCCGCATTGAGATCATGGCCGTAGCCAGCTATGAGGTCACCGAGGTCCGGACCTCGGTCATTTTTTTATATTCAAAAATAAAATTTCAAGCTCTCTGAATGATTAATTAGCCTTTTAAACCGCGTCATATGTGTGTTTGCAATTTATGTCGCTGCGAGAAGGTAGATCAGTGAACGGGGCTTGAGAGCGTGTTGTGAGCATAGACTGTAAAAAATGCGGCAGAGCGCTTTATGTCACTTTATTATAATTTATAAATAAAGCGCAAAAGAAACTACAAGCATGATGCAACAGCATCGTAGTTGATGTCAATTTGAAAGTCATGAAATGACCAAAAAGTGCCAATAAACTTTTTTTTCTTTTACATTTCCGATAATGGCGCGTATAATTTGCACTAAGTGCCTGTCTTTTTAGCAAAAAAGGCATCCACAACTAAATAGCTACAGTTGCACGGGTCGTTGGGCGTGCGTGAGGTGCTTGAAACTAAGTAGCTTTTGACGCGTTCGACTCGAGTTCGAATCCGCCTTTTGCCGAACTCGCTCTTCTCCCTCTTCTCCCTTTTCCCAATACACATGAGATGTAAAATGTATAGCCTAACATAAAGGTCTCTAGCGTTATATTTTGCCAACGAACTAATATCGAAACCGTGATATGGTTTTGTGCTTTATAAAACAGCACAAGACTTTAAGTATCCTATATAGGCATTATGTTTGTGCTGCGTGATTTAAAGAAAAGTGCGCACTTTGCTCACGCGATCAAAGGGTTTATTTCTTGCAAGTGAAGACATTAGGACAAAAGTATTGTAATTTTCCTATAGTGTAATGTAAAATATACTTTTGAAATATTCATTTTCATTTATTAGGCTATATGGATTTTATGTCATAGGAATAATTATAGAAATCATTATTATATTATTATACTAATTGTTTGGCATACTAAAACACCAGTTATAATGTAATGTAGACTGAAACTCCATATCATAACTAAAAAATATGTTTGAGCCCCCTTTAATGTCCAGGTACAAGTCAATGTTTTTTATTTGTGCACAGTTCATGGGTTGAAGCCCGTTGAAGCTCTTAATTTTGAGCTCTCAAAGAGCACCAGATTGATGCATTTAACCTTAAAATGTACAAAATTTTCTTGCGGGGGAGCATGCCCCCGAACCCCCCTAGAGGGACAGAGGTTTACCCAACATAGTTTTACAAAATCCTATATGGGAAAGATCTATCATTTATGAACTTTACTCCAGCATAGTACAACAAAGTTCCTTTTAAGTCAGTAAACTAAAACTCTTAATGCAAAATTAAAATGTCCTTGGACAAACTATACATTAGGCCTGCCTAAGGGGGGGCCTACAAGACATTGATTGTGCCCAGGGGCCTCTGAATTCTTAATCCGGCCCTGCACCTCACCTCGGACCTCACTAATTTTCAAACCCTGGTTACGGCCTTGATTGAGATCGCTCGTTTCATGGAAAGCAAACAAAAGGTCATCCCTGAGCTTGAGGATGAAAAATGGCTGAGTGACTTGTCATTTTTGTGTGACATAACCGAGCACCTCAACACTCTTAATGTTAAACTCCAGGGTCGAAAGCAGCTGATCACTGAAATGCGAGACTCCGTAAAGGCGTTTCAAATGAAACTGCGTCTGTGGGAGGGCCAGATGCGCCAAGGCAACCTGTCTCACTTTCCTATTTGTCAGTCAGTCAGTGACACGGTCACCATCCCGTTCCCGGCTGAAGTGTATGCCGACAAACTGAACACACTGAAAGTGGAATTCTGCCGGAGATTTGGTGATTTTGAAAGACAGAAATTTAACCTTGACCTGTTCGCGAATCCATTCGCAGTAGATGTTGACACTGCGCCTGAGCACTTACAAATGGAACTCATCGAATTGCAATGTAACACTCATCTAAAGAGTCGGTACGAGTCAGTTGGGGCAGCTGAGTTTGCACCTCTACTCCCTGAATCAATGCCACAGCTTCGCCTTCACGCTGCACGTATTATGACTATGTTCGGAAGCACCTACTCATGCGAGCAGATGTTCTCCATAATGAAGTTGACAAAGACATCCCACAGATCGCGCCTCACGGACCAGCATCTGGTCTCGGTAATGAAAGTGGCCATGGCAAAGGACATTAACCCTAGAATAGACGAGATGGTTTCTAGGAAAAGATGCAGAGTGTCTGGAAAGAGTTAAAAAAAAGAGCCTTTTGCTTGCATATTTCCTTTCAAGACTTCAAGTTGTCGTTTTAAAGTCAGCGGTTGCCTACTATACGGTTATCCGGACCACACCTGACCACACGTGACCACAACCGCTCTTGGTTGGTCGTAACCCCAGTGACGAGTAGGTTTAGGGGCGGGGTTGGGATAGGTCATCACATGTGGTCCGATAAGCCAAAAAAAAAAAGCCAATGTTCAATCTCATTTGTTATCTATTTACGTTTATCTGTCTACCATTTGTTGAATGTTTTGCTTTATCAAACAGTTTGTCTGAAATCGTTGTTGACTATTTTGCTAATTATTAGATTAAAATTGTTTTTAAAGTAGCCTACTGTTTTATGCTACTGTTTTACTGTTTTATGCTGTTATCCTGGTCAGAGACCACATTTCTTGTTGTGGTAAAGATAAAAAAGCCACAAATATGTTTTGTGAAATATGTAGGCCTAGCCTAAAAATGTGTTACAACTCAAAATGAAAAAATAAAACCTTTTTGTTTTGATAAATGTGGTTTAATGAATTGAGAGGTTTTTTTATATAAAGTTACTAATACACTTATGCTATATTTTAATAAATAAAAAATCCTCTAAATACCGGCCCCTGGTTTTATTCAAAACCCTCAGCAAGGCCCTTAAGGAGTTTGAATTTGACACCCCTGCCTTAAAGGGACACTTCACCCATTTGCATTAAGCTTTGCATTGTTAGAAACCCAGTCATACTATTGAATGGTCATGCAACATTTTTTCATTTTCCCCCGAGACGAGAGAAATTTGTATTTACCTCTTTACACTTCCTCCTACAATGACGCAAAAATCGTCATTTTGCGTCATTGTAGGAGGAAGTGTAAGAGGGGGGGATTTCTGTTAAGACTACAAGCACTAGATCCACCCTTTCAAACCCGCCCATAGGGGGTTGGACCTAATGCGCTAACAGACCTATCACAGATCAGTGCGAGTGCGTTTGATTTCAACGGCAGAAACCTGCAGAAAACAGGGACGTAGAAAGCTGAGTAGTAGGGGTTACCATACTCTATTTCCCGGACATGTCCGGCCGTCGAGATCGACAAAAATGTCCAGGATTCAGCTTTTGCTTTCTGCGGTCGCCATCCATTGTTTACATGCTCACCTTTTGTTTCAATCTAACTGAATTCACCCCTTATTGGTGAATCTGAATGTAATGTTTACATGAATGCTAAACAAGTGATCGGTTGATTTGCGTTTTAGCATTGCTAAGAAAATACCCGCACCTCCGTGAGAGATAGCCCATGAGACCGGTGCATCTCACAGGCGCGCTCATCAGTAATCACAGTAATACAGGGAGCAGGACGAGGCTAGCGCCGCGGGAGAAAGACGCGAGGCCGGTGGCGTGATCGGTTGAAAGACGCGAGGCCGGTGGCGTGATCGGTTGATGTGTGTTTTACCATTGCTAAGAAAATACCTGCTCCTCCGTGCGAGATACGAGAACAGTGCCTCACAGGTGTCGGTCGTCAGTAATCACGCCACCGGCCTCGCGCCGTTCTCCCGCGCCCCTCAGCCTCGTCCTGCTCGCCACAGTAAACATGATGAATGGCGACTGTAGAACGCAAAAGCCGAATCCCGGACATTTTGGGCAAACTCGTCACGGAGACTCCGTGCCTTGATGTTTTTGTTTTCAACTGCGCTGTCTTACCGGTAGGCGTGGCTTGGGAGTGGCCTTGTAGGGCAGCAAAGCAAGTGCATTCTGGGAGTTGTTGTCTTTCATCCACATAAGCCAAAAATACATTTTCTGGCTTTTCTCAGTCTAGAAAGCTCCAAATTCAAAAATAATTTCACATTTCTTCTACATAAATGACCCACTTTCAATACACATTCATGTCTCCACGGGTGAAATGACCCTTTAATATTGATCAAGCAACAAAAGAAAAAGAGAAAAGCATTCACTGCTCGTTAATAGCTTTAATAAGGATTCATTATATTTAATTCATACAAAAAAATGTCTGCTGCTTGAAAGAATAAAGAATGATGATATTTTTGAGATAATATGTAGTCACCAGTATTTATTTGTTATTGTTTAATCCAACCAACTCAAAAACGTTTTGAGCTGTATGCATTTTTCTCTTAATTTTCGTATATGTAAAAAAAAAAAAAAAAAGATTTGTTCTGCGTGAATACAAAAAAGCATATACCATTTTTTTATTAAATCTGTTTTTTACCTGTTTACAGATAACTACTTTGAATGAAGCTAAATAAATATAATAATATATATCATAAACATTTTATGGTGTTTTTATTATGTGACTAACAACTAACAACAATAGATGATAATAACAAATTACATAAACAACATGTTTATTTTGGGACAGTTGACATTCACTTTAGGATGGTTCAAATTGTTTTTTAGGACGGTTCCAGGACGGAGGTGAAAAAAGTTAGTCTGGAGCCCTGCCCTGTCGTTTCAAAGAATAGTACAACGGCGAGTGCGTCAAGTATAAACGCCTCGTCCGTTTGGGGAGGTGCGCGCGCAGTCTGCAGAAACTCGCGCTGCGGAGCCAGGCGAAAGTAAACAAGGCTTAACACGGCACCGCCTACCGATAGCTGGGCTGGCCCTACCGTAACGGTACGCGTCAGGGAGGATGGATGGGAGGAAGAGGCCAGGAGGTATGGAAGCTTGTTTCCGCCACAGAATAAAACATTTTAAAAGACAATTGCGACTTTTTATCTCACAATTGCGAGTTTACATCTCGCAATTCTGACTTTATTTCTCAGAATTGCGAGATATAAAGTCAGAATTGCGTGAAATAAAGTCGCAATTGCGTGTTATAAAGTCAGAATTGCGTGAAATAAAGTCGCAAGTGCGTGAAATAAAGTCGCAATTGCGTGTTATAAAGTCTAAGTGAATTATTATACCTTTACATTATTTGTTGAACCATGGTATTAATACAAACTACACAATAGTAAGAGCTGAACTGTTGCTTTATTTATCCAATTTGGAAAAAGTGCTAATTTGGAATTCCACCATGGAAAAAGTGGGCCGGTCTTGGGCCTGAAACTCCTGGGCTGAAAAGTAGCCCCACTCCGGCCCTGAACAACAGACAATATTTAATAACATGCATTTACTCCAAACTCACTTCATAACGACAGTTGAGCATTCTTCTGTGAGATGATGTGCCTTCTTATAAAGCAGTCGTGTATTTATAAGTCATGTTTAATCAAAGAGTTTCAATCTTCTGTTTATTCAGCTACAGCGATAGGGATTTCCTGGAATGATGCGCATTATTGTACTTCTGCGGCGGCATATTTTTCGTGTTTGCATGAGAGCGCCCTCTGGTGTTCAGATGGAGCAGTATTTACTACCAATCAGCCGCACTACACTGACAAGCTGCGCACAAAATAACAATATTAACCAACTGCAGAACCACAGAACCATACGTCATAGCAGTGTGAGGATGACAGCGCCAGCCTAACAGTTTGATGCCGGAAGTGGGCGGGGTAAAAGCATCTAAGGGGTGGAGATGGGTAGGTTTAGGGGTGGGTTTAGGGATCAGGGGGTGGAGATGGGTAGGTTTAGGGGTGGGTTTAGGGGTCAGGGGGTGGAGATGGGTAGGTTTAGGGGTGGGTTTAGGGATCAGGGGTGGAGATGGGTAGGTTTAGGGGTGGGTTTAGGGATCATGGGGTGGAGATGGGTAGGTTTAGGGGTGGGTTTAGGGGTCAGGGGGTGGAGATGGGTAGGTTTAGGGGTGGGTTTAGGGATCGGGGGTGGAGATGGGTAGGTTTAGGGGTGGGTTTAGGGGTCAGGGGGTGGAGATGGGTAGGTTTAGGGGTGGGTTTAGGGATCAGGGGGTGGAGATGGGTAGGTTTAGGGATCAGGGGGTGGAGATGGGTAGGTTTAGGGGTGGGTTTAGGGGTCAGGGGGTGGAGATGGGTAGGTTTAGGGGTGGGTTTAGGGGTCAGGGGGTGGAGATGGGTAGGTTTAGGGGTGGGTTTAGGGGTCAGGGGGTGGAGATGGGTAGGTTTAGGGGTGGGTTTAGGGATCAGGGGTGGAGATGGGTAGGTTTAGGGGTGGGTTTAGGGATCATGGGGTGGAGATGGGTAGGTTTAGGGGTGGGTTTAGGGGTCAGGGGGTGGAGATGGGTAGGTTTAGGGGTGGGTTTAGGGATCGGGGGTGGAGATGGGTAGGTTTAGGGGTGGGTTTAGGGGTCAGGGGGTGGAGATGGGTAGGTTTAGGGGTGGGTTTAGGGATCAGGGGGTGGAGATGGGTAGGTTTAGGGATCAGGGGGTGGAGATGGGTAGGTTTAGGGGTGGGTTTAGGGGTCAGGGGGTGGAGATGGGTAGGTTTAGGGGTGGGTTTAGGGATCATGGGGTGGAGATGGGTAGGTTTAGGGGTGGGTTTAGGGATCAGGGGGTGGAGATGGGTAGGTTTAGGGGTCAGGGGGTGGAGATGGGTAGGTTTAGGGATCAGGGGGTGGAGATGGGTAGGTTTAAGGGTGGGTTTAGGGGTCAGGGGGTGGAGATGGGTAGGTTTAAGGGTGGGTTTAGGGGTCAGGGGGTGGAGATGGGCAGGTTTAGGGGTGGGTTTAGGGGTCAGGGGGTGGAGATGGGTAGGTTTAGGTATGGTATATGTAAGGTGGATATGTATGGTATACGGTTCCGGCATCAGACTGTTAGGCTGGCGCTGTCGTCCTCACACTGCTATGACGTATGGTTCTGCGGTTCTGCAGTGAGCCTTTGCCAAATTGCGTGCAGTTTTATTGCGATTCATCGTTCAGCCCTAGTGTAATGGTGTGTAAGGTTTTATCTTGGCACACTTGGGCCTCTCAATACTAATTGAGCATCGATTAAACACCACAGTCTACCTGAGTATTGTTGCTGACCATGTCCATCTCTTTATGGCCACAGTGTACCATCTTCTGATACTTCCAGTGTGTCACAAAGCTCAAATCATCTCAAACTTGTTTCTTAAACATGACAATGAGTTCACTATTCCCTAAGTCATAATCCACCCATGGTACAAGTTCAGTAGAATTGTGTGATGTTGACAATTTTTTTTTTTTTTTTTTTTTTTAGTGTAGTTTTGACTTAAATGTTGGCTTGCTGTCCAAATGACTGTATCACTTGAATTTAATTGCCCATTTATGGACAGTCATAGCAATACTTAAATCTCTTAACAAAGCCAAAGATTGTAAAATAAATGTGTTGTATTCATTACATTGTATTGTTTACACAAAACCTCAAAATAGTAGTAATGATGTAATGTGGGCAGAGAACTGAAGTGAGTAAACAAGATTGATGAAGTTTGTTACTCCTGTCTCGTGTTTCTTTGCTTAAACACTATATTAATGCATTGTACATTTCACCACACTAGAGTGCTGTTGTTCCAAAAACACTCAGACCAACACATATAAAATATACAACATAAACACTCTTACAAATAAATAGAATAAAAGATGAATCTGTTTCTTTGAGCAGAGTATAGAAGAGGAGTCACCTAATTATCACCTGTGCAAACGCTACACAGCTGAATTGAATTGAATTGAACAAGTGAAAACTGCTTTTTGACTGTTACTGTATCAGCACTCTTGGAATGCATCCTGACCAGTCAACTTTGATATAAAGTTTTAAAGACATTCCATGTACCAAAGTTTAAATATTTTTTTAATCTTTTATGGAATTGTCGCTATCTTTATTAACGCCATTTTTACTGTACATTTCTGAGTTTGATGGTCTTTTAAAATAGTTTCATTTGATAACTTGTATGAATTTATCTAGGGTGGCATAATAAAGTTTCAGTGGAGATTGTCATTCCCCATTGCATCACTTCTACCAGACTGAGACATTAGTATTAAAACACGAGAAATATTTGTTTTTGACATGCATGAATTAATAAATATAACTTTCTTCATGTTTTTCTGCAAAACAACAATTCTACAAGCTTACCACAACAATTAAAATGTTAAGATGATATAATATAGGCCTATTTCAAGCTGTCTTAAATGTGAAAAAATGTGTTCCTTTGGTCACATGATGCAGTGTGAATCAGGATTTAGTTTTAATTCAATTTAATACAGTGGTGATATGAGTTGTGAAATGAGCAACCTGCAGTGCACCCGTAATTAAATGTTTTAGATCTATTCTACAAGCTAACCGTAACAATTAATATGTTCAAATTTTAATAAAATTTATTTAGCTGCTGAAATAATAGACCATGTAAGCCTAATAATTTTTAATGTCAAAGATAAATGTAAATCATGATAGTAGTTTCATTTTGAATAAAATAGAGGTATTCACAAACGAGAAGTCATGAAATGTATGACGTATAATAAGAAAAAAAAAATTTAAGTCTTGAGATCCCATGCAAAAGTTAGATCTATTCATGCAATCCAGTGATCCCAGCCTTTGCAACTAACACATTCAATCGAAAAAATATAATAATGACATTTTCAACAAACCTGTATTATTAAAATACAAAAAGTGAAAAAGAAAAGCGTCTGCTTTGTCTGGTGTACATGGATATGTATTGGCACACGTCGTCTTCTTTGGAAAAGAATCCAGGTTTTATATTAGGTATAGGCTAGACAGTAGTATATTGGTTATCAGATTCATAATTTACCATGACCTTTTAATCATTAAGATCCTAAAGTACATTAACATGTTTTCATGCATGTGTGCAGTTTTGGATAATAGGCGATATAACGTTAACACAAGAAATCCAAGTCTACCCATATTAGAAGTGCTTCTGCAAACTAAGTTTACTGCTGCCTTCACCACAGGAGATTATAATTAATATTATTATGATAGCCTATCATACATTTCGGCAAACTTATAAAACGATAAGCTTTAAAGACTCTCAAGTTAAAACATAGACATACAAAAATAGGCTATTAAACGCATTTGGCTCGTTTAGCGTATCCTCTGGCAAATCATTACTGGAATCATATCAAACATAGATCATATTAAACACACGACACAACAAAACACAATATAGCCTACTACATATAAAAATGGAGCTTACTTCGTTTAACTCTGAAACATAGACTAATTACCTTTAAGTAGGCGAGGAGCGTGCACTAAATGGCCCCTATTATGCTATTTTAAAGTTTCCTAATGTTGTTGTGGAGTCTCCTACAACATGTTTACATGCATCAAAGGTAAAAAAAAAAAACTGTTTAATTTCCACATAATTTGCACATCATCACACTTTCAATGACTCTCAAACGACTCGTCAAATGAATCAATCTCTCTAAATCCCGCCTTTCCGCGATATACTCTGCTCTGATTGGCCAGAAAGCTCAGTCTGTTGTGATTGGCCTACCTTGTAAAGCGCGTCGAAAACAAAACCGCCCATTGCCATAACAACGTGAGCTGTCCTGAGGCTTCCTAGACAGTAACGAACAATGACGTAGATTTGACCATATCAATGCGAGCGCGAGTGCGATGATGAAACACTGGAAGAACTAGTTATTGAACCTCCATCGCAAGGACGACTCGAGCAGGACTCAGTGTTTCTCAGTGATACACTACTCAGTTGGAGGTACATTATGTTCCAACTGTAATTCCTCACCATCAACATTAACAAGAGCATGTCCATCAACAAACCGATTATTTTACTTGTACTAATTTATTTACGATTATTTTTCTAATATATTGCTGTGAACACGTGGAAACTATATCAATAACAGTGATACAATATACATTAGCCGAGCTCTAGAGTGAATGATCTGATGTAACATAAACGTTGGTAAAACAAATCTTTCCTCAAAGTAGTGAGAACGACAGACAATCTGCATTAATAGACACAGTTATAGGTAATTGATTAGCAGAAGTATTTAAGACAGTGATAACGTGAGTTAGCCAGTTAGCAGGAGACCTACACAATATAAAACTCAAAACTAAGTATTTTGAACACCATCTTTCAAGAGCAAGCGGTTTGCGAATCCTGCATTGAACTCCGAGATTTGAGAAGCAGTCTTCAGTGAAATAAAGGGAACACAGCAAAAGTTTAGGATTATACTGCTGTGATATCGAGGTAAAGATGAATTTTAACCACTGATTCTTCACACGCTCGTCCTTGGGCAGTGAAAAAAAAACTGGGTTTACCTTCACATTGTAGCGCACAGCATCTTCTCGACATAATGTTGTCCAGTATCCACAGGAATCAGCTGCAGGTTTGAGGTTCAAGTTTTCCTGGTGTCTGCGCGCGCAATAAGTGGGCGGGCAATATGCTAATGTGTCGTCTTGACGTCATGACGAAACGGCTTATGACTCGTTTGAAAAACAATTAATTTCATTGACTCAGAGTCGACTCTTACTTTTGAAAGACAATAACATAATTGTACTAAAAAAAAATAATAATAATAATAATAATTGTACTGTGCACTTTCAGATTTAAAACTTTCCAGTGTCCAGTGAGACTTCTTCAACAGTAGGGCTATGGAGAACTGCCCGACAGCAACAGGTAAATAGCCCAACAACAGCCCAACATTTCACACGTAACAAACTTCATTTTGTGAAATGCTTTCATGTTTTATTTGGACTTTCCATAGACATAATGATTTTTATACTGTATATTCTCACACTAAACCTACCCATCACAGATTTTTTTTTTTTTACATTTTCAAAAAACAAAACAAAAAAAACATCACTTAGTATGATTATTAGTATGATATTTAGTATGATATTTCCATCTTTGTGGGGACATTTTGTCCTCATAAAGTAGGGTTTACCAGGCCACACAGACATACAGTAGAGGCTAAAAGTGATGTCTGGCCTACGAAGATTGACATATTTTTTCAAATATTATATATATATGTAAAAAAAAATGCTAAGGATTTATTGGAGTCAGTTGTTTTATGATAACGCAATGAAACTTCAAATTATGCGGACATAATTTTTAGGCAGACTGTCATACAAGGAAATTATGAACACAGGCAAAAACAAGAGATAACCAATTATGTTTATGATTATGTTGTAGTCAATGTATGCTTTTTCCTGTGAGATTTTTGTTTTTCTATGATTTTTTATTTATTTTTTGCATTGTAAACCATAGCTGTAGTTGACCTTTTTTGCCAAATATTTTTGTCAGATAAATGCCTAAACCAAGTGCCTTAAAGGAGTGCTGTCAGTACAGAGAACAACGACAAAAATCGGTGTTGCCTACACCGTGTTATCCTCTTTTTAAAATGTGCACCCTTTTGACTTCAATGGGGCAAGTTTTAAACCTGCTTTTAGCCTCTTAACATCCTTGATGTGTCATTACAAGTGCACAGCCAATGTGAGTGATTCCTTCAGAGTGATCACGGTGAATCTGACTGCAGTAGATTTGAAAGATATTAATAAAAATGATGTTATTTCAGCCAGCGCACATACCTGTATTTACATCCTGTTTTCGGTCGAAGTCCACAGTAATCGATTGTCGAGTTCATGCGCGTGATCATAGGTAACTAAACCTATGCGCGTGAACTCGACAATCGACTACTTTGCCCCATAACTTGCCCCATTGAAGTCAACAGGGTGCAAATTTTAAAAAGAGGATAACACGGTGTAGGCAACACAGATTTTTGTCGTTGTTCTCTGTACTGACAGCACTCCAAATGTACAAAAAAATGTTTTATATATATATATATATATATATATATATATATATATATATATATATATATATATAGCTTTGCATGTTTAATTAGTTAATTAGTATTCAATTGCACTCTATGAAGTTAGTTTAATTTGCTTGTGGCATTTCATGTTTAATGTAAAATGTTTAAATAATAACCAGAAATCTTTTTTTTTTTTTTAAATAAGCAAAAAGCAAGAAGAATAGCCTTTGTGCATTCTTCAGAAATACATGTCTGGCTGTGAAAAGTGAACGTGAAGGCAACAAAGTGGCTCCTCTTCAGCCTGTGTCCTACACAGATTCAGTTGATCCCCATCCTGGTCCATCCGGCCTCGAGCCAACGGCTCTACGGGATCAAACTGATTCTCAGCCGGGTCCATCCATTGTCAAGCCAATGAACTGTAATGCAAATCCAGCTGATCCTGAGCCTGCTGAAGGTGAGTCTACTGTCATTTTAATTTTGTACTGTTTTTTCACTCTTGTGTCTAGTGACTCTTAAGTGTGTGTATTTATCTATTCCCTTGCAGCTTGTTAGTTAATTATGAAGTCATGAAAATGTTTATTCTTGGGGTCTAGCCTGAGTATTTGACATCTAATATCTGGTAGTCATCTCTTAATCCTCTATTTCTGTTTGAGGTTTTAGAAAAACAAACAAAAATAAAGTAGAAAGGCATCCATGCATTCTTAGAAAGAAATAGTGCAAAGTGCCCGTGCAAAATCAGTTTTTGTGTGTGTTTTTAGTAATTGTTGATTCAGTGTGTTTGAGTGCTCATTGTTACAATTACACAGCAAAAGTTCAGTGACATTTTTATTTGTGCATGGTAGAAAGCAAATACTGATACTGACATAATGACATACAATAAATATGGAAAATTGAACTACACGATTGAGGGAGCAGGATATACAGGGAACTCCGAGAAAATGCTACGCTTGAGCAAACAGTTTGTGAATAGGCTACTACAAATGATGGCCAAGAGACTGTGAACGCACTGAATAGGATATGTTTAGTTGGTGAATAGCATAGGCTACTATTACACATTAGTGATAACATTAAGCGCACCAGAATAAAATATAATGCTCAGAAGTAAACAATGTAGCTGACTTACAGATTCAGTTAACATCCACAAATGAATAAGCGCAACGATTCAGGGAGCAGGCTACACAGTGAACTCCAAAAAAAAAGCTACACTTGAGCAAACAGTTTGTGAATAGGCTACTACAAATGATGGCCGTGAATAAAATATAATATTCAGAAGTAAACAGTGTAGCTGACTTAATATTTAGCTGACAGAGCTAAACATAACATCTTTTTTCCTATTCTATTTTGCCATGAAAACATATTAATAAATGACATTTTGATTTATGTCAAAACCTAGAGACTTCAAAAATCGAAATAAAATGACATCTAAACATATTTTCCTATTCTATTTTGCCTGGAAACCCTTTCAACACACTAGCGTGTTGCGTGAAAAATAGGCGTTGGTTCCATTTCTAGCATGCACGCATTTTCGGCAAAGACGTGTCACGCAGGCAGTGTGCAAGCTTTCACTTTCAAAAAATTGTTTGCTGATAATTTACTCACCCCGATGTCATCCAAGATATCCATGTCTTTCTTTCTTCAGTCGAAAAGAAATGAAGGTTTTTGAGGAAAAAATTCCAGGATTTTTCTTCATATAATGGACTTCAATGGCAACCAATGATTTGAAGGTTCAAATGTCCGTCTCAATGCAGCTTCAAAGTCTCTACACAATCCCAGTCGAGAAATAAGGGTCTTATCTAGCGAAACGATCAGTCATTTTTTCACAGGCTGTGACGTGGCAGAGCACTATAGTACTTTGATGACTCATCGGTGTCTCATAATTATTCATGAGACTGAGTTTTCTTATCCAGTAGATGAGAGAGGCAATCATGGGACGCGCGTTTGTTTTCGTGGTGCAAAATTTCCAGTGCATATTTCCCCGCGATGCTGCCAGGTCTAGACTCCGGCCATCAACCACGGACACATCTAAACTATGTGTGTGTAGCAACCATTCAACTGGAGAGAATGGTGGACTTCGGCCTTGTACACCAATGCAGGTTTCGTCTTGCGAGTGATGTGGTCCCGAGGACTTTTCTATCGCTTCAGAGGTGTGTGTGTGTATGTGTCTAAAATGTAACCCTGACCGTTTTACTTGCCTTTTGTTAAATAATCACTCGTTATTAAAATTTAGATATTTCGATAATACCTCAATTGTATCGTATGCTTAATGTGTGCAAATTTCTATGTCACTGTCCATGTTTATTATGTGGGTTTAGGGGTCGCGTAGATCTAGGCTGTGTACGGAAAGTTTTTTTTTTAAGCGGAAAATTTATTATTTTCAAATATATGCATTTATAGTTTGTATATAAACAAATATATATTTTATAATGACATAATTATACATATGCATGTACATTTATATGTTTTAAATACAATTATGATTACTGTATAGGCTAATATATGTAGCAGTGCATTCAGTTACTTTTGAAAGGACAAAAATAAGGTGTCAGTGTATTTCATTAGACTTTAGCTTTGCCAGCTATAATAAAATATAGCATTTCCTCATGTTTTACCACTGATTTTTAGTGACAGTCGATATGAATGAGCCAGTGGCAATGACAGTTACCCCCCCCCCTCCCCTGCCGTGCCATACCACACCCAATCCCCTCCCTTCTTCTCACAGCCACCACGCCCATTTAAGTTGCATTTTTCAAAAAGATTGTGAGCTAGACTTGAGCTGAAAGAGGGGGGTTTCATGACCCTTTAAGCCTGCATAGCCTAGAGCTATCCTGTTGAATAGGCAGGGCAACTATTTAACATAGCATATTAATCATCACATAAGCCCCTTTCACACAGAGATTCCGGAAAATACACGGATAAAGTGACCCGGGATTTGACCCGGGTTCGTTTGATTTTGGTTCATTCACACTGCCAGTGATTTTCCGGAATCAGAGAGTGCGTTCACACACAACCCGTAAAAATCCCGTGACATCGATGTGACTTGTAATGTCTCAGCAGCATCTTAAGTTTGCTTATGAGCTGCGATCTCTCTCTCTCGAGAGAGAGAGAGAAACCACGCTTGTGCATTTTTTTCTCTGATTCGATCATAAACTTTGGCTACCGTTTCACAGCTGGCGAACAATCCCGGCTTCAGCGTCATCAATACTATGACACGGCATTATTACGGCTTTTGTTCACACAGCGCGCGTTCTGGGACTAAACACGGCAATGTTACTAGGTCCCCAACACGGCATCAATCCCGGCATAAATCTCGGGTTGAGTTTGCGTTCACACAGAAGGCGCTCTGGCAATTTGCTGGCAATTTCCCGGGTTCAAAGCGCTGTGTGAAAGGGGCTATAGTCACAGGCTAACTTCAGCGCATGACACAGTAATATATTAGCATTTACTACAAATGATGGCCGTGAAAGAGACGGTAAATAGTATAGGCTACTATTAAACAGTAGCGATAATGTTAAGCGCACCAGAATTAAATATAATATTAAAGGTGCTCTAAGCGATGCTGGGTGACGTCACTACTTGTTGACGTTCGAAGTATTGTCAAACAAAACGGAGGCTAGCTCGACCCTCCCTCCTCCTCATCCCGTCTCCTCCCCCTCCCTTCCGTGCTTCCTGAAACAGTCATGAACCATTTAGAAAAAAACTAACTGGATTTACCCTGTCCAGCAAAAACAGAGCCACCTGAATGTTGGATTGGAAGCCCTTCTGCCGGAGGAGTTCTCGCCACCTTTTGAATGCTTTTCCGATGTAAATTCAGGACTTTGCGCGTTCCTTCTCCTTTTCCCTCTTATTTGTTCATCGGAACGTCGTCTCTTTGGTCATGTGTCGGCCATAACAAAATTCTCAAGAATATACAATTTTAACGTTAGTCATTGTTAGGACATCTCTCCTCTAGCTAACTTCCCTCTTCATGCTTCTCTCTCCTCCACTACCCACACCCCCCTTCATGTGCACGCGCATTAACCCCCCAACCCCCACCCCCTAATCATTCTTGTCGGTTATTGGCTGGAACACTGTTTGTTATGTTTCGTGGTCCAGGCTGGGCCAGTTTGTTTTTCTTGCCATTTGTGGAGCCTGGGCTGTCTACAGAGACCGCGTTTTTTTACAGTGTGTTCAGGGGACAGGCAGCTAGCGGATAGTGATAAGATGTTTGCTGGATGTGACAAAAAAAGTTTTGGCCTAAAAAACACGTGACACCGCTTAGAGCACCTTTAAGAAGTAAACAGCGTAGCTGACTTACAGATTCAGTTAACATCCACAGAGTGTTTGTTTAGGTCAGTTTATTTTTAAACCACAACCCTCTTATGTCAGAATGTTTATTTTAAACCACAACCTTCTAAGTGCTTCTTTTACCAATGTATTTAACGATATCTTTTGCATTTCTTATCCAAACAACGCCAAACTTGGCACTGCACTTACTCGTGACCATAGCAAGACACCTGTCAAGTTTGAAATCCATTGGACTAATGGTTCGAGAGATATGTGAATAACAGACAGACAGACGTTTCTGTAATTTTATAGATAGATAGATAGATAGATAGATAGATAGATAGATAGATAGATAGATAGATAGATAGATAGATAGATAGATAGATAGATAGATAGATAGATAGATAGATAGATAGATAGATAGATAGATAGATAGATAGATAGATAGATAGATAGATAGATAGATAGATAGATAGATAGATAGATAGATAGATAGATAGATAGATAGATAGATAGATAGATAGATAGATAGATAGATAGATAGATAGATAGATAGATAGATAGATAGATAGATAGATAGATAGATAGATAGATAGATAGATAGATAGATAGATAGATAGATAGATAGATAGATAGATAGATAGATAGATAGATAGATAGATAGATAGATAGATAGATAGATAGATAGATAGATAGATAGATAGATAGATAGATAGATAGATAGATAGATAGATAGATAGATAGATAGATAGATAGATAGATAGATAGATAGATAGATAGATAGATAGATAGATAGATAGATAGATAGATAGATAGATAGATAGATAGATAGATAGATAGATAGATAGATAGATAGATAGATAGATAGATAGATAGATAGATAGATAGATAGATAGATAGATAGATAGATAGATAGATAGATAGATAGATAGATAGATAGATAGATAGATAGATAGATAGATAGATAGATAGATAGATAGATAGATAGATAGATAGATAGATAGATAGATAGATAGATAGATAGATAGATAGATAGATAGATAGATAGATAGATAGATAGATAGATAGATAGATAGATAGATAGATAGATAGATAGATAGATAGATAGATAGATAGATAGATAGATAGATAGATAGATAGATAGATAGATAGATAGATAGATAGATAGATAGATAGATAGATAGATAGATAGATAGATAGATAGATAGATAGATAGATAGATAGATAGATAGATAGATAGATGTGGCGGGCTGTAAAATGCACATCAACACAACACAAAAAGCACAACAAGGAGACTCCTCTTTGTCCACTGCCCGACACAGATTCAGCTGATCCTCAGCCAGAACCAGCCGTCCATGAGATAATGATTCTGCAGGATCCCACTGATCTTCAGTTGGATCCATCTGTTCATGAGACAACGGCTCTGCAGTATCCGGCTGAAGATCCATCTATCCATGAGCTAATGGCTTTCCAGGATCCGAGTGATCCTCAGTTGGATTCATCAGTCCATGAGCCAACAGATCTTAAAGATCCTCCAGAAGATCAGCAGCCTGGTTCATCCGACCATCGAGATCCAGCTGCTTCAATGATAACATCTGTCATAGAATCATGTGTCATGGTGCATACAGGTCTGCAGGATCCAGCTGATCCTCTTCCAGGCCCATCTGGTCCTGAGCCAAGATTTCCAAAACGTACAGGTGCTGCTTCCAAGCGAAGACGTCTTAGAGATAAAAATTGGTTAAGAACAGCCTCTTGCCCGGGCCCATCTACCCGTGAGTCTTTTTCTATTTGTCAACCTTTGTGTAATGTAATGTGTCATGCTGATGAATTTTTTACTCCTGATCTTAGGGTACGTTTACACGACAACGATATGCTTAAAAAAGAGAAGTCTTTCCTTTGAGTTTTCCGCGTACAGACGACACCATTGTCAAAACGATCCCCATTCACACGGATCCGAGAAAACAACTAAAACGCTGTATTCTGCTGCCAGGTCATTAGATGGCGACGAAACACTATAGACTGAACACGTAATACGCATGTGCATGACGTCATCGTCTTCAGAGATTCTTCAGAGCTTCAGAGATTCGCGTTTTTGTTGTTTACACGGAGACCATTTTCAAAAACGTGCAAATGTTTGCATTTTCAGGCACCCAAAACGCAGTTGTCGTGTAAATGAACGGCCAAAACACATAAAAAGTTTTACGTTTTTAGTTGAAAACTGTGTCGTGTAAACAGCCCCGAAGTATATTTTTTTTCTGATTCCCTACTTAAAGAAAGATGATTATAAAGAAACTGATTATCCTGCTGTTTTACTTTTCTCTTAACCATATTTAGTCTCCAGGTCATGTAAGACTATGAATCTCATATATTAACATGCTCTTTTGGTACATTTTTGCAGTTCCGTTTTCTGAGGTTTATGAAGTGGGAGAGGAGATTGGACAAGGAGGCTTCGGCACCGTCTGCGAGGGAATTTCGAAATTTAGCCGTGAGCAGGTAAAATCAATATTGCAGTATTCACCAAATGTACCTTATAGATCAGTGCTTTGACCAAAAATTGTTTAAAGTCCCCCTGTAGTCAATCATTTTATCCCTTAAAACACACCTTTGATCACCAAAATGACATAGTTAAATGTTTTTTCCTTAAAAAAATGTTTTATGCCTCAAAATAGCTTGAATGTAACTCTACACCATTGCCTCATTTAGTATACACGTTTCTATGAGTATGCAAATTAGCCCCACCTCCACTCACTCACTCAGCTCAGAGATCCACTTGTTGACGATCACACGTTGATCTGATTGGTTACAAGGTAGTTGTGACGTCAGAAACACCAGTGATTTCAAACCGTGTTTTTGAGACGGTCTGTGTTTCACTGCAGTTTTAAAGAGAAAATACTGGTGTCGACTTATGAATTTGCACATGGTTTGTCTTAAAGCACATTAAAAACACCACATAGACATATAAACTACATTAAAAGCTGAATTTTCACCACAGGGGTACTTTAAAATAAATTTAAATGGAACATTATTTACATTTATTAACATTTGTTATAATGCCATTATCTTTTTTTTCAGGTCGCCATCAAATTTGTCCCTAAGAATACATCAGAGGACAGGTATATTTCAATTGTAAGTTGGCAAAATAATGCATATATTTAAATAAAAATAATATATCTTAAATACAAATGCAATGTGATATTGAAAGTCAGCTAACCTTTTGTTTGACTCTTTTCTCCAGCCTGGGTGTTCCAAGCCACTGCTAGCAGAAGTGGCTCTAAACCTGCTGCTCAATCAGCCTCCAGTAAGCCCCTACATTGTGCACATGCTGGACTGGTTTGAAGAGGAAGATGAGTACATCCTCATCCTAGAGTATCCACAGCCCTGCAAAGACTTGCAGAGCTTGGTTGTCAGCAACGCACTGCGAATGAATGAATCGATGGCACGTGACCTGATGTACCAAGCGGTGCTCGGAGCCAAACACTGCTTTGACAGAGGCGTCTTCCACCGTGACATGAAGTTAAATAACTTTCTGATCAACACAAAGACGAACCAAGTCAAAATGATCGACTTTGGCAGTGGTGACCTCCTCAAATGTGATTACTTCGGTGAATTTACAGGTCAGTTGGCTTTTTGTGTTAGCATTGCAATTAGCCCCAATAGGGGCTTTTGCACCAGGTAGTTCTAGGAACTTAGTTCTGGGAGCTAGCCCCCAGGGTGGCTCCCCGAGAACTAATGGTTCCCTTAGGAACGTTTTGCTGGTTGCATTTGGACAAGTTGACTTTTGTAAATTAAATATTTGCTTAACCTTAATATCTCTTGCTTTTAAAGGGGTCATATAATGTCATTTTTGTACAAGCTAATATGATTCTTTAGGGTCTAAATTAAAAGTTTGTAATATACTTTAATTAAAAATTCTCATTAGTATTGTAAGAAAACACTCATTTTACCTGGTCAAAAACAGCTCTGTTTTCAGCACGCCGTTTCAGTGCATGTGTCTTTAAATGATGATGAGCTTTGCTCACCCCGCCCCTCTGTTCTGTGCGTACACAGTTTAAAATAATAATACAAAAACCATAACGCGTTGTTCATTATAAACGTTTGATTATGAATTATATTGAGAACGTCATGCATAGAAAACATGCCATAATGTACCCTGAGTGTAAAAATAGCCACATTCATCGTGAAGTGTGCAAGCTATTTACAAAGATTAATATAAAGATTAATATAAAGGTCAAGAAAACGTTACACTCACTTGTTCTTCTTGAGATTCAGCAGGAACACGAATAGTTGGTACTGATCCTTTTTTCTGGAGTAGCTTCTTAGCAAAAACAGCTTTATACTGACCCTCGTTTGTAAAGCAGTCTCGAGTCTGGTGAAATGATTCGCGCAAACATGACAGCATTGACGTTGATCGTGGGGAATATTCCCTTCGAAAACAAACTCAGCCACTGCGTCTTCAGCTGTACGGATTTAGAAACATCATCAATATGACTGCTGTGTTCGTTATTACACCCAAGAACAGAACACCACAATCGTTAGACGCCATTCTACTCAGCACTCCAGCTATCAACAATGAACGCGCTGGTCGGCGCGTGCTATGATTGACAGCTCGCTCACGAGGGCGGGTCTGTGTTTGAAACGCTGCTGTCAATCAACCATCATGGGAGGGGCGTCGATATTGTGACGTCACAATATCGAACAGCTTGATTTGAGACAGGAGGAAACATTCTTGGTTACAGCGAGATCTGTCTATATCAGGTAGAGTGTTACTTTCCAAAGCAGATGGGTTATCTCGGGTCATCTATCCTGCAATGGCTCTGGATGTCCCTGTGGAGATTTCTAGAACGCTGGACAAAATGATAGTAAACTTTGTTTGGAAATCTAAAAAACATTTAATTAAAAAGAGTGTTATGATAGCTAATCGGACAATGGGTGGTTTTGACTTAGTGGACTTTTCCACTCTTAATAATTCTTTCAAGGTTAAGTGGATAAAATCTTTCTTGAACAATCCTACATCTTTTTGGAATATTATCCCAAATTATATTTTCAGTTCAGTTGGAGGTTTGTATTTTTTGTTACGCTGCAACTATGACATTTCTAAAACAACTTTAACTCTTTCTAGTTTTCATAAACAGGCTTTAATATGCTGGTCCCTGATATATAAGTATACATTTTCTCCGCATAATTATTTTATTTGGAACAACCAAAATATTAAATATAAAAATAAATCTCTTTTTTTAAACAATTGGTTTGATAGCCCTAAAGGTCCTTTATGCTCTCCACCTATATTTGACAACACTAATTTATTTGTTGATCAAACTCCTTTCAGCAGATTGTCAAACAAGAAAATTCGCTCAATTCTTAACAAGGATCAGATTTCTTTACCTGCTTGTGTAAGCTTTTGGAACAACAAATTTGATAATAATATAGTATGGGAAGATTTCTGGCTCCTTCAGAAAAAGTTATTTTTATCTAATAAAGTTGTTGAAGTATCTTTTAAAATTATTCATAATTGCTATCCAGTTAATTATAATTTTGCTAAATTTAATAATAGTATCTCCCCTTTGTGCACCTTTTGTCATCAGGTTGATGAGACAATTACTCATTTATTTTGGGAATGTATGTATTGCAAAATATTTTGGGTTGACTTTTCAAATTTTGTTAAAAGATATATGTCTGTAAACTTTTGTATAAGCCAAAAAATTGTGTTTTTTGGTGACTCTTTGAAAGTAGACCCTTATCATTTTAAATTTATTCTCAACTTATTACTTTTTCTTGCCAAATTTTATATTCACAAGTGTAAGTTTTCAAAGAAAACTCCCTTTTTCATTTTTAAGAAAGATTTTGATATGTATTTGAACTCCTTGAGGAATTCTAAAAACGCTGCTGCTTGTAAGACTCTTCGTTGGTGTCATTTATTTAAGCTACCTTAATATTCTTTATGTTTATGTAATGTAACCCTCTTTTTCTGTGTATTGTTTATATGTTCATTTATGGTTGTTTTGTATTTGTTATTGCATAATAATAAAAAAAAAAAAAAAAAAAAAAAAAAAAAAAGGAGGAAACATATAAGAAGATTTAAAAAAACCACTGGATGGATTTTTATCATTTTATGATGGTTGTGTACAGGCACTGCCAACACACATTTCAGTACAATCAACTTGTAAAAGTGCATGTACCATTATATGACCCCTTTAATGAACAGGAGCATGTCGCCCACCTGAGTACTACAAGATCTTAAAATATGAGGCAGGGCCAACAACAGTCTGGTCTCTGGGAGTTATGATGTACAGAGTGATGTGCAGACGTCAACCCTTTGAAAGTTTAGAAGAAATGAATAATGGTCCTCTGATGTTTAACTCCAGAATATCCAGAGGTGAGAGAACACAACTATAACATTTTAAACACATGAAATATCAGTACAATCCTTTACGTAATGCATGCAAGTTTCATACATGACCTGTGCTCTTGTGAAAACTTGTACAGAATGCCAGGATTTGATAAGGCACTGCCTGACTCGCGAACCAACCGAGAGAGCAACTATAGAGGAGATCTTACAGCATGAATGGTTTCAGCAGGGACCAATGTCATGAGTAGCTCAGGAGTCAGGTAGTGTAACTCAGGAGGGAAGGCAGATGATGAAATAAATCACTTTTGTGAAAGGCCAAGCAGTGCTGGTACAAGCTCTTTATATTTATTCATTAATCAGATGCTCCAAAGTGAGGAAAATCAGCACAAACCATTCAGCAGGGAGACTTCAGAGTGGCAATCTTAGCTTTAAAAAGCAGCAAATGGGTGCTTCATAGAGAGAAGCAAATTACTAAGAAAGAGCAGAAGTAGTGCACAAACAAAGAAGCAGCAAATAGAGAAAAGTTGGAAGAGCTAATTTAGTGCACAAAGATAGGAAAAACATAGGGTTTTTCATACTGGGCATGTTTGCTCCAGTCCGAATCCGAGTTCAGTTGTTCCTGGATTGGACTGCTTTCATACACACTTGATTCTATAGAAACCCGATGCACAGCGCATGATAGAACACAAAACGCAGGTCAATATACAGTGTTTTTTTATATTAAAGGGGGTCATTTTTGTACAACCTAATATCATTCTTTAGGGTCTAAATTAAAAGTTTGTTATATACTTTAATTAAAAATTCTCATTAGTATTGTAAGAAAACACTAATTTTACCTGGTCAAAAACAGGTCTGTTTTCAGCACGCCGTTCAAGTGCATGTGTTTTGAAATGATAATGAGCTTTGCCCACCCCGCCCCTCTGTTCTGTGCGCACACCGTTTTGTTCATTATAAACGTGGAATTATTAATTATATTGTTATTCTTAGCAAATAACCAGTTTTTTACTGACCCTCATTTGTAAAGCAGTCTGGTGTGTGAAATGATTTGCGCAAACATGAAAGCATTGACGTTGATTGTGGGGAATATTCCCTTCGAAAACAAAACTCAGCCACTGGTTCCATTTAGAAACATCATCAATATGACTGCTGTGTTCGTTATTACACCCAATAACAGTACACCACAATCGCTTAGACTAGGTCGAACGTCACTAGGTCGAACGGCTTGATTTGAGATGGGAGGAAACGTATAAGAAAATTAAAAAAAAAAAACACTGGATGGATTTTTATCATTTTATGATGGTTGTGTACAGGCACTGCCAACACACATTTCAGTACAATCAACTTGTAAAAGTGCATGTACCACTATATGACCCCCTAATTGAGACTTGCGTCTACTGTACGTGCCTTGTGTGAAGTTGGCTTTCTTGCAAACTGACTCTTTTTTGGAGAAAGCGGGTTGCACTCACTCTGCACGATTACACTGCTGGCTCACTCTCGCTCACATCCAAGTCATCACCACTGTCATCCCCTACATGTGTACATGTGTGCTCCCCTGTCCGCGTGACAGCTTTCACGTTACCTTTCAGTGTTTTAGGCGAACCATGCTCTGTTTCATACTGAACTGCCAGTGTGAAAGCATCTTTAGTGCACAAAAAGAAGCTGCAAATTTGGTTCACAAAAAAAGAGCTCACAGTAAAGAATGAGCAGAAAATGTTGTGCACAAAACAGGAGAAAACTAAAGTAACCTTATGTTGCGAATATTACAACATTTTTAACCCCTTACTAATTGTACTAACTGGTTAAGAGAGCTCAACGCACTGCAACTGAAGAAAACACATGCAAATAGAAAAACACCCGCAAATTAAGAAAACATCTTCATCAGTTTCACAACACAGGTGTGCTTCAAATACTCACAACTCAACCAAATACAGAAACGCAGTGCAAATGTTCACAACACAACCAAATGCAGAAACGTGCTGCAAATAGCACAGACCACAACGGAAATGTTTCCAGGGGACCTCAATAAGTGACGAACCCAGCTGGGACATGCTTATTGCTCAAAGTCTACTTTATTTTATTTTATTATTATTCACGAGTTCACGCTTACATACAATTAGAGGGAGTAAAGTTTAATGAGTATTTGGCGTGCTGTCCGGGGGGAGGGGTCCCAGCTCTGATCCGAGATTTTCTCACTGCGTCCGCTGTGAGACCAAATGCTCGCTGGACGGTAGAGAGAAACCCTAATTGCTCGACCGGGGAGTTCTTATTGCGTCTTCTGTGAGACCAAATGCTCGCTGGATGTAAAAGAGAAAACAGGAAAGAGAAAAAACGTGAGTGTTTGACCGAGAGATTTCTCACTGCGTCCGCTGGGAGACCAAATGCTTGCTGGACGGAAGATAGAAACCTAAGTGCTCCACCAGAGAGTTCTCACTGTGTCTGCTGTGAGACCAAAAGCTCGCTGGGCGGAAAGAGAGAGACCCCAGGTGGATGACCCAGGGGGTTTTAATCAATGAGGGTTTGGTGGGCTTTTTTAATGTGGAACCGGTTGGTCCTGATATAGCTTTGGAAAGCATCTGAGGACCATCTCCCAAGAGCTTGGATCTGCTGTTGGGAGAGGCCTTTTTGGGCCGCTGAAGTTGCTGCCCCGATATGGAAAGAGTGACTTGATAAATTCTTTGCTGGAATGCCTGACTGTTGGAGAGCGGATTTGAGGTGTTTCTGGATCCAAAACCATGTCACGGGTTTATTGGATTCGTCTATGAACAGGGGTTCCAGAGAAGATTTAGCCTGAGAGCTTCTCCATTGCAGAAATGCCAGAATGGACTGATATGGTTGGATTGGCGATGAGAGGTTAAAAATTTAGATGAAATTACCTTTTTTGGTTTGGTCGGTCTTACTTTGCTTAATCAAATATGAGATTGTTTCACCATCTAGTACTGACAAGTCTGAGATGGTGGGGTGGATTTTTGGGTCGAATTTGGAAGTGATAGCGAGTTCCGAGCATCTAAGAAAACCAAAAGAGGCTAGGATAAACAGCGTTGAGTGTGCGGGCTGGTAGCCTGTGTGGAGGGTGTGAATGCATTTGGTGAGAATGTCTAGCTTTATGGGTTGTCTGGTGTAGGGATGGGTGGGCTGGGATCTTTGAATCCCTTTGATCAGGAGGGAGGTTTGTGAATTGTTTATCTCGGGGGAGGGAGCGCCGTACATCAATTTATGGAAAAATGCCGCTCAAGTAACCGTTGATGGACCCGACTTGTAGGCCCTTAACGCTATTAAGGTAGGAAATAAATGAGGTGATTGAAAGAAGAGAAAAATTGGGGAACGGCATGTTATAAGAGACATGGAATGCTTTAAAACATCTCCAAGCGGTCACGTAGGATTGGGGGGTCCTGGGAGAAACTGCTTGAAGGATAGTGTCGAAAGCTCCGAATAGCGAGGTACTGGAGTTGGGAATTGATCCACCAGAGAGGATTTGTGTTCGGGTGCTTTGAGACACTGGTGGTGGTTCCATGGCAACGGCGTTGGACGGAACGGGCATCGGTGTTGCTGTGAAGAGAGAATGTTGTGATTTAGGTTGCACGAGAGAGCTGGGAAGGGTATAAGCCGGGGCTACGAATGACGGCAGCGGCCTCACGCTTGGATTACCCGCTTTGGCTTGGAAAGGAAAATTAGTTGGAGGATAGGAAGGAAAGGAAGGATGATAGTATGAAGTGTGGGCTTGTGCTGCAAGCAGAGGCGGGCTCGCACTTGTTTGAGCTACTGGAGCTGCAGGCCACTGGAAGTAGGCGGGGTTATAACCTGTTGGGTAAAAGCTGTGGTGGAGGGCTGGGCCTCGTCAAGAGGTGGGAGTGGGCCTTCTACGGCGGAATCTGGGGCGCGGCCCAGGCTCGCTGAAGGCATGTGGTTGCGGCTCGATGGGCGAAGCAAGCCGGATCTTGTGCAGGAGGACGACGGTGGTGTCTGGGGAGGCGACTTTTGTTGAGTTGAGTTGAATGTAATGTCGACTTTGAGTTGATGTGGACTTTGGAGAGAGGTTGGCTGACTGTAAGGTAACATACAGATCATACAGTTCCGCTTTATTAATTTTTCGCGAAGCCTGCACGTCTGAATTACCCAGCGCTTGCCTCAATCCTGCTACGGTCCAGGGAGGAAGATGGAAGTCTTGCCGGGGGCGGCGAAGACTAGACTCGATGTCTTTACAAACGCAGGGCTGTTCTGGCAAAGAAGCCTGTTCTGGCAAAAGGCCGCGCAAAGAAGCCTGGGGCTCAGGTGCGATGTCTGGTGTAGGAGGAATAGTCCTAGGGCCGGCGGAATGCAACGGCGGATCCCTGGGGATGTTTGTTTCTTTGTCAGATGAAGAGCTTTGACGTTGCGACATGGTAGCAGAAACGGTGAGCCAAGATGCTGCTAAACTGTCAACGAATTGAGGTGAGACTGCTTAATATATACACACCTCTTATCGTTGATTGCTGAGTGCTCTCCACTGTTAATTATCTGAACGTGCTCCTCCTGAACTTTTTTAATAAAAAAATAATTTATTTTATTTTTTGCAAAACATACAGAGATGACATGGTTATGATATACAACTTTGTATACAATATACAAAATGTATTAACAATATGTTCAATGTCATCAGAGTACTATGAGAAAATACATTTATGAAAACATAATGAGAAAAGATCAATGATTTGAAATCTAAAATAAATAAATAAATAAAAAAGATAGAGAAAAAGAACATGAGGGAAAGATGTTAATCTATACATCAGTTACATTGTACAAATGTTGCCATGTTACATTTAAATAAGTTTCATAATAAATGCTAGGTAATGCATTGTCCAAATGTGACCGTGGACCACAAAACCAGTCTTATGTGTATTTTTTTTTTTAATTGAGATGTATACATCATCTGAAAGCTGAATACATAATCTTTCCATTGATGTATGGTTTGTTAGGATAGGACAATATTTAGCCGAGATACAATCATTTGAAAATCTGGAATCTGAGGGTACAGAAAAATCAAAATATTGAGAAAATCGCCTTTAAAGTTGGCGATTGTGCTGCATTCACTCACAAAAATTCATGTGTTATATATTTAAGGTGGGAAATTTACAAAATATCTTCATGGAACATGATCTTTACTTAATATCTTAATTGCTTAATTTTTGGCATAAAAGGAAAATCTATAATTTTGACCCATACAATGTTTTGTTGGCTATTGGCACAAATATACTCGTGCAACATAAGACTGGTTTTGTGATCCAGGGTCACAAATATGAGATGTAAAGTTTTAAAGTTGAGACACGCACTTACACAGATATATAATGCATTTTTTTTTTTCGTATAAAATGTATGTTTATTTGCAACAGTTATGTTATCAGCAATAATAAGATATTTCTGGTAATAACAGCAGAATAATAACTGTATCTGAGCAAAATTTTGTGTTGATATCTCAAAGTAATATAAAGTTGTGGTATTTTGAACCATGGTAGCCTTGTGAATGTTATGAACAGCAGCTGTGCTAATTATTTTCCATTTGCTTTTCTGTTTTATCTTGGGATGCCCATCCTGAGGTAACTAGAGAGTACTTCAGCTCCAGTTTGGATTCGCCTCTCATAAAGACTTCAGATGACCAACACCTGTGAAGAGACGACTCGAGAGGACGCAAACTCCTGCGAGAACTTCATAAACTCTGAATCAACACCAATGCTGTAATCACCAATACACCAATATTGTAATCATAATGTTCACAACTTGTAATTATTACTTCAATAAGCTTATTGTTTCTGCCTTAAATTAATACATTGTTAGCTAACTGCCTGGCAGAACGCAAGGAGGTGATTCAAGATGGCATGCCGTCTGTTGCTCTCTTGTTTGTTTGTATGAATGTTTGTTTGGTTTTCCAATTGCTGCGTACTCTTGGTTTCTGACCGACAGTCACTCTTGGATATTCGTGCCTCATTTATGGACAGTTACAAGCCGGATGTGGAACACATTTTTAACAAAGCGCACAACAGTTTCTTAATGGACATCCCGGAGTTCATACGCCGGTGGCCTTTCAACTTGTCACGGAGAAAGTGCAGGAGGAAACGCGGGAATCTGGGGGGATTTACTATCAAACTGAAAGCACATGTGCAGGCTGGTTTCTCCTGAGTCGATCTATGGCTTACTCATTTCCTATGAAGATATTGGGCCAGACCTCAGTGATGGGTGTTCGGTCTAATGAACAATTCTGCAAGTGACGAATCAGTTGGGATAATTTATGATGCCTGGGCTTTTTTTCTAAGTCTGAAAGCTCTGTGATCACTTCAGGTTCTGGACGGCTTGGACCCGGGACACACGATGGCTCTGGATCAACCGGATCCACTTCAGGTTCTGGTTCAGAATGACTTGGACCTGGGACACATGGTGGCTCTAGATCAAGCCAGATCCACTTCAGGTTCTGGTTCAGAATGACTTGGACCTGGGACACATGGTGGCTCTAGATCAAGCCAGATCCACTTCAGGTTCTGGTTCAGGATGTTTTGGACCCGGGACACATGGTGGCTCTGGATCAACAAGATCCACTTCAGGTTCTGGTTCAGGGTGGCTTGGATTTGGAACACACAATGGCTCTGAATAAAGCCGGCTCTGTTGGATTTGGCTTACCAGTGGCTTAGAACTATTCCTCCCCCGACCTCGTCACCTGTCTCCGGGAATGGCTTCCCCTCGGATCGGCCTCTGTCCCTCGACGCAAAGGTGTGACTCCTGGTAACCTGCGTTTGCTGAGTAGAGCATCGTTCTCTCCCAGTGTTATTCCTCCACCTAAAATGTCTTTAATCAGTGCTCGATCTTTGGTGAATAAGACCTTCCTGTCCGTCAGTTCAAGTAAATATATTTACCAGTTTTGAAGCTCAGCTTCTGTCTCAACTGGAATGGTCCCGTTTTGCTAGGGGTGAATTACCGTCCTCCACACTCATCCAAGGATTTCATACAGCAATTCACTGAACCTATCGGCAATATTGCCACAAATTATGACTGCTTTTTATTGGTGGGTGATTTTAACATCCATGTATGCTATCAGTCTAACCCTTTATCGAAGGAGTTTCTCAACCTCATTGACTCTTTTAACCTGGTCCAATGGATCAAAGGCTCCACTCATATTCGGTGCTATACTCTAGACTAGGGCTGTCAAACGATTAATTGCGATTAATCGCATCCAAAATAAAAGTTTGTTTTTACATAATACATGTGTGTGTACGGTGTATAATTATTTTCTATATATAAATACACACACATGCATGTATATATTTAAGAAATATTTGCATGTATATACTGTGTATATATATTTATATTATATATAATTTATATTATATATAAATATTTTATATATAAATAACACATTTTCTTAAATATATATATGCATGTGTGTGTATTTATATATAGAAAATAATTATACTCCATACACAGACATAAATTATGTAAACACAAACTTTTATTTTGGATGCGATTAATCGTTTGACAGCCTACTCTGGACCTTGTACTCTCCCATGGGTTTGCCATCACTGATATTGTTGTCTGACTTTCTGTTCTCGGACCATAAGCCGATTTTATTCTCTACATCTCTTCCTAATCTCTCTCACGTCTCTACAAAAGCTATAACTTTGGGTAAGGGCCAATCTCATTTCTCTGTCTTACCCCTTCCCCTTCCCCTTTGTCCGCGTCTTCCCCTTGTCCCTCGATACCGAGTGAAGGGGGGTAGGGGGAAGAACGTTTCTCTGAGAAATGAGACACCACTCGATTACCGTTTGCGTCATCTTCCCTTTCCGCTAGCTGGCTGCTACGTCAACAAAGGCGATACGCCTTGACATAAAAAAATGAAAATGCCGTCGTCTCGGGTTGTGATATCGATTGTCTGGTCTCTCTTTATCTTTGCACGCTTGTGTGCCATCAGTCAAAGACATTGTTTCATTCAGGGTACCCGCGGGGTTTTAAAAGCATTGAAAAAGTCTTAAATTTGATAATCTAAAATTAAGGCCTTAATAGCCTTAAATTTGGTATACAAAGTCTTGGATTTCGTTCCAAAGGTCTTTTTTTAATTTTTTTTTTACTTTTCCTAGGATTAAGTTCATACCGTAACAAAATGAACTGTTACTAGTGTAGGCTATTTAAAAATTAATGCAGCGTAATGTTGAGTGCACCTCACGCTCCACGTCATAGCAGTAAGCGCGAAAGCTCGCGCACCCGTTACTATGGTTACTAGGCAAGTGAGGTAAGTTACAGAACAAGATAGTAGCTAGCCTAGTTTGTCGGCTAAAATGGGAAAGTGTCGGTTTAATCCGCTGTGGACAAGGAATCCGAATTACGTTTGGGTCAAGCCTGTGCCAGGAAATGACCGCGAGGCCTATTGCTGTTGGTGCCGGAAATCTTTTAAGCTAGCGACAATGGGTGTTACGGCCCTGGACTCCCATATGAAGGGTGCCAAACACACCGCGTGTAGCACTGCTCGCCAGCGCCAACCACCTATTGGCCCGTTCTGTGCATCGCAGATCTCTTCGGTTACTGAAACAGCTCTGACTATCAATAATGAAGAAATTTCTACAATAGAAGTATTGCCACCACAGCCAAGGAACATTCTATCTAACTGTGGCTCGACACCAACTCTGCGGGCAGAGGTGATGTGGGTCCTTAAAACAGTCTCTGAGCACCACTCTTACACTTCAAATGAGAACATTACAGAGATTTTTTTAAAATCATGTTTCCTGACTCCGAGGTTGCAGCTACATTCTCGTGTGGAAGCAACAAAACGGCATATATTACTAAATTCGGATTAGCTCCTTTTATAACGAAAGAACTGACTGACCATGTCAATAAGTCCAACGGGTTTGTGATCATGTTTGACGAGAGTCTCAATAAGATGATGAAAAGTAAGCAGTTGGACCTTCATATTCGCTACTGGGTGGACGACCACGTCCAATCACGATACTTCGGCTCGCAGTTTATGGGTCATGCAACGGCGGTGGACTTGCTCAAACATTTCAAAGTAAGGTTTTAATTCTGAATTTTAAAAATGTTGAGTTTTTTTATTTATAAATAATATGTGATATAGTTAAGTAAGTAACATAACACGACCAAGTGAGCTGTTCTATAATATCACGATTGCAAATGTTACATTGAATGTAGGGCTGCACGATTTGGGGAAAATGTCATATTGCGATAATTGAGGTCAATACTGCGATTACGATTGCGATATGTGATATAATAAACAAATGGTTTCATGAGTCAACTTGCTTGGTTCTCAAGGAAAATAAATGCACACACAGATTAGTGATAATCAGCCTAAAGAAAAAAGTTCTTTAGTCAAGAGCAGTGCGTGTTTTTCTCTGTTCCCTTTGTTCTTTGATTAACTTTAGCGACAGATTTTTTTTTTTTTTTTTGCATTTTAACAAGAACAAAACATAATTTACATACAAGAGTACATATAACCATACATGTCAGGGGTAAAGAAAAATAATAATAAAAAAAAAAATAGAAAAAAAAATAAATAAAAAAGAATAACTTTAGCGACAGATATAATTAGTAGTGGCTACTGTGTACTGTCCCTTTAAGACCAGCCGGATCTCACACGCGCCTCATTCTTTCACGAGTCATCACAACTCTTCATGTTCATCATAAGACTACTCTTATGTTATGAAGACACTCGAAAAAAGACATTTTGGCATAATTGTGTGTGTTATTGTTCGTTCAAGCTCGAAAGAGAACTGTATTCTGTATTCTGTCATGCTTTTGTGCGCACGCACGATATTAGCGCGAGTCTTTCTGTCCGTCACAGTCAGACATTCACAGGCAGCGCGTTTATTTTGGCATACATGTGTGTTGTTCGTTCTACCGCTAAAGAGAATTTGATACTGGCGCGCGTCTATCTGTGTGTGTGTGTGTGTGTGTGTCTGTCAGGAAGACATTCACAGGCAGCTCGTTCTTTTGTCTTATCGCGCATGAATGGTTTAAAAGCATCAAGTGCGTTAACAGCGCTAATTTGTTTATTTAATATAAAATCACAGCATTTTGCGTCATATAATCGCGTAGGCTTGACATCGCGATTGCGATTGCGATACGATTAATCGTGCAGCACTAATTGAATGTATAGTTTAATAAGTAGCCTAGTTAATATGTAGTCACTTACAATTTAGACGCAATATCGTTTTGTTCTATTTCACCGACGAAAATAGTTACAAAAGAAAAGCAACACTAAAGTGCTGTGTTTTGTTATTGAATGATTCAGCATTTTGAACAAATCGTTTTAATGAATGACTCAATGATTCATTTATTAAGACGGTCACTTGCCGCCACCTATTGGTTTATTGTTTAAAGGCATCATTGTTTTTTTTATATATTATTTGTTTAAACATCAATCTCATAAAATGATTTATTAGCCTACAGTTGCAATTTTGCAGTGTAAATGACTTAATTTGATTGATAACGGCAGCCTTATTATTAAAACTGAATTTGATCAAATGTAAGAATTTGACAGGAAAGAGAGTGCATATATTAAGGTTTAAAAATTGTCCTTATTAAAGTAAATAACACCCTGGTGTAAAAATCACAATTATGCAGATTTAAGTATGTAAAGTCTGATGAGAATATTGCTTCAAAATAAATTTTATTTATTTATGACAGACATTATTTAAAAAGTAATTATGAAAACATAATTATGTCATTAAAAATGTTTTGTAACATTATTATAAAAACTTCCTTATGTGTGATTTAAATGGAAGTAGCTTACAAATAAATAATTTTTAACCTTTAATATTAAAATGATCTACCATCTGGGGTTCCTTATGGTTTACTTTACAGCATTAGTTGAGAGATTTTTTTCTTGTTATGTACTGTATTTGATAGGCCCCAACTTAATTAATGATATCAAATTGTTTTAATTATTGTTTTTATTGTTTATTTTTTTACTTGAAGGAAATGTCTTGAAGCAAAATGTTTTCTTGTCAGAATGCACCAGAATGCTTCATTTACATGTTTAAATCATAAAAATTGTATCATGGGGGATAATTCCCCAGACCCCCCTACAACAAATTACTTCGTAAACATGTCACCATTTTCACCAGTTGTGAGTTTGCATGTCTGAACCTGTATCTCACCACTCAGACAGAACCCTTTAACCTTGAGGCCCCAACCTCCATCACACCAACTATTATGTAGGCTATATAATGTCTTTGTTTAAAATTTGCTTTTCATGTCTTTTAGGAGTGTGTATGTGACCTTGACTTGAGGAAGATGGTCTCTGTGTCTATGGATGGACCCAATGTTAATTGGCGTTTTTTTTAGATGCTGCAGCAGGAGCATGCAGAGCATTTTGGGGGTGCTCAGCTGGCAGTGGTGGGGAGTTGTGGCCTGCATACTCTCCATAATGCTGTCAAATGTGTATTCACCGACTGGCATATGGAGAAGTTCCTAAGAGCTCTGCATACAATTTTTCACAATGTGCCAGCAAGAAGGGAGGATTTCTGTAATCTCACAAAGTCCAAAATCTTCGCTTTGCCTTTTTGTGGTCATCGCTGCGTCGAGAACCTCCCTGTGGCGGAGAGGGCCCTTGTCATCTGGCCAGACATGATGAAGTATGTTGAGGCTGTTAGCACCAAAAAGCTTCCTAACCCTGGGACGTCCTCCTATGATACCATTGCGGCGGCAACCAAAGACCCTCTCATTGTGGCAAAGCTTCACTTTTTCATGGCAGTGTGTCGAAGTGTAACACCTTTCCTCACCAGATACCAGACTGATGAGCCTGTGCTGCCTTTTTTTTGGTAATGACTTGGCTGAACTGCTGAAGGTGAGGTGAATCTTCTCATTTTATTGTCATAGTGATTTTAAAATCTCCTCTCGTTCACAGTTACGCTAAGACTACAGCTAAGACTGAATGAATGAATGAATTGAAAATGCAAATATTTTGAATAGTCAGATAAATTAGGCTCATTTAATAATACTGAAGAAAAGAAACATTGTAAAGTCAGAGTGCTTATTTTGTATTGTAAAATATTTTGTATTCTCAAATATGTATATTTTTGTCTTTTCATAGAGTTTGCTGAGGCGATTCATCAAACAAGAACTTGTCAATGATGCCTGTAGATAGGCCTGTAACCCCAATCACGCTTCACAGAACAATAGAAATACCAAAATAAGCTCACTTTTACAATTGAAAACGTTCTTTTTTAATCTAATTCAAAATGGGGACTCGTTTCCTTTTTTCCTACATCTTGCTTGTTCAAAGCATATCAAAGTGCAAAAACAATTACGAGAACAAAAAAAAAATTTATCTTATGACATAATCATCAAATGAACAATCATTAGATCACAATCATCTTTCAGAACAGATAGAAGAATTTATGAGTCTTCAAAGATAAATGACCTAAACAAATCTAAACAATGTGGATCAATATTCAGACACAATGCTTGTGAAGGTATCAAGTCATTTTCAGTTCAAAGTCCATAAGGGAAGCCAACCAAACAAAATGCATTTGAAAGTTTTGTCCTTAAAGTGTAAGTTGCAGGTTAACCACCACAACCAATTAATGTGTAAATTAAGTGCTCAATATGTATATATGTAAACATTTCTATCTTAAAATGCGTTAAAATAACATTTATTAGGGTTTTTTCAAAGGTTGCGCGTTTTTACAGCAAATGGGTGATGACGTCATAGAAGGAAGTTGCAGCCATACTCTGCTAGACTCCTAGTGTTTGTGGCTTGATTATGGAGAACGACTGGGAGACTGAGGAGGTGGGAAACTACTAGCGTTGTCAAAATACCGGTACTATACTGAAAATGTGACGTTACCAGCATTTCTGTAGCACCGGGTATATTCGGTAACCAGTAATAGCTGCGTTCAGTCGCTTCCATGTTTATCTAAGCACGGGGCTCAGACTAACTTTTATTACTATGAGCACTGTAGCCGATATATTCCACGAGTGTCTGTGTATATTAAACTGCAGAAATACTATTTAAATATAAACCTAGCATGTTCTGTTTGTCTCTGTGTGAATGAATGGCGCAGACGCGCGGTGTCATTTACCTCACACCCACACACACACACACACTGAAGCACGAGTGATGCGCGCGCTGTTTTCAGTCTAGCTGCTGCCACTCACGATATGATGACATGATGAAATTCATCTCCAGAACCACTCTTAGTCATTTTACCGTTTCATTTGAGAAAAACTATCGTCATATCATTGCTACACACACAGAAACTCAAAGGTCTTCGCGGCAACCCGTCAAAATAAAAGTTCGGTTTAACTTTGCATGCATGCTGCCTGAACCTGTTTGTTTTGCGAATAGCTTACCCTCATTTCAGGCAGGATCACGGTCCTCTTGAAGCCAGCACACACAATTATGTTTACAATTGAGTTATTTCAATATAACTGCTAGCCTACTTGCCATTAGACTACAGTAACTCTAGGCTTGGAGTTCCTCTTATGACGTCACGCCCAGCCTAGTGGAAGGGAGAGGGAGTGCTTAAAACCACTAAAAAGTACCAACTTTTCATATTATATTCAGCATTTTGGTATGAAAAACATACAAAACAGTGGTGGGCGGTTCTTATCTTTATGTTTATTGCATTTTCTTCGTGAAAAATTTTACCTGCAACTTACACTTTAAGCAAAGCGTTCAAGAGAAGGATGTTTGATGTTTGTGGGCTTGTGTAGATGTGTGTGAATGTGCTGTGTGAAGTATGGGATAAAAGTCCGCTAAACCCATCTTTTCCAAGAGTCAGTTGTGATTTAAGGCTCCATTTCGGAGTGAGGATGAACTGTTCAAGGCTTACCTGAAGTCCAACGTGCAATCAGAATATCTGAGGCCTGTCCAAAACTAGATGAAATTCACTCACGGTCACAGCATTCCAACCCCACGCAGTTCAAAACACAGCTGATAAACGAATGGCATCGCGAACACCCGAACACTCGTTCACTGTGTAGCTGGCGCAAGTCTTGTGACACAAAAACTTTCAGTCTCGTTGGTTCATGATCGGCATCATACTTCACTGTGCTTACTGTCTGTTGATTAAGCATTTGTATATTCCAAACACTGCTATGGAAAGGAGCAGCTCGCTGGAACCTTTGTAGTCGAAACTCTTCCGCAGTGCAGCAACAAAGCTTTTAAAACACAGTAATCTCAAGTCTTGACTAAATTCTGGCATATTTTAAACATCTGAAGACTCCAGGCAGTTCAAACTGCTTCAACTTTGGCTCTTGGTGTAGTGGGAAAAAGCCTTCAACCACATGCACACACACACCTGCATCTAAATTAACCTGATTCCATTTCCTTCTGGCTACTGACTCCTGACTCCTCCTACTTGTTGCAGTGCATTATGGGTTCTGTATTTTTTTTTTTCGTCACAAGGTATTTAGGAAATACATAATGTGTGACCAGGCTGCTCCTGGTGTCCCTGTTGTTAGACCCGTCTACTCAGCCCCTCACTGGATAGAAGGAAAGAGGAGGGAGAGGAAGCTATTTACTTAATTTAGTCCCCATTCATCCTTAGGAACGTCAGCAGCAGAGTAGATCCACTGAGGAGCTTTCTGTCCTCCAGTTCAGAAAGGAATGCATGGAGGGTCTGTCCAAAATTGTGAAGAAGATTCAAGAGAAGAGCCCTTTGAAATTCCCAACTGTAAGACAAATGACTTGTCTTAACCCAGCTGTGATGTATTCAAATCCAGAATTGTGTCAGGGCCAGATGAAGTGTCTAGTCAAAAGGTTTCTTCAAGACAAGCAGTTAGATGGGGTTGCTACAGGTACATAAGATTAAGTCCTGACGTTAGGCATACAATTTACAAAAGAAACACGATGATCTGATCATTCAGCAATTTTCACAATTGTTGTCCCTGGAGGTGAGGAATGAGAAGTTCCTGTCTTTCAAGCCCTTCGAGAAGAGGCTGGATGTGTTTCTTCATCCTTATATAAGTCAGCCCTATCCACAGCTCTGGGCTTTCATCAGAAACCTTCTGCTCCTCTCCCATGGGCAGGCTACGGTGGAGAGGGGCTTCTATATCAATAAACAAATAGAAACTTGTAATATCCAAGAGGACACTGTCATTGCACAAAGAGTTGTGTGCGATTACGTGTCCATGCATGGGGGTGTTACCAAGGTGCCCCTCACACCAGAGCTCCTGTCTTCAGTCACATCAGCAAGGGTGAAGTACAGGATGCATCTTGAAAGTGAACGAAAGAAAAAAGAATCTCAAGCACATAGTCAAAGAAGAATAATGATTGAAGAGGAGTTGGAGCAGCTAAAAAAGACAAGACAGACCATCCAGGAAGTTGCGGAGCATCTGAGGAGGGATGCAGACAAGATGGCAGAGGAGGCTGAGGGCAAACAAGGCAGCAAAATGGCAGAGCTAATTGCCAAGTCAAACGCGTTGAGAAAAAGCTTTCTGTCCTCGAGAGCCTGGGCAAAAAAATTGCAACCAAGGCAGCAGAGCTGCGAAGGCTGTAGTGTTCAACACCAAGTTCAAATCTATTTGTTTATTTGTTTATTACAAATCAAATGTGTTACGCTGTTGCGTATGTATTAAATATAACTTATAATTTAAATAAAATGTTTTAATTCAAGTAGCCTACTTGTACATAATTATTTTCTAGGGTTGAAAATTTATAGAGATTTGACATTTTCCCCTCATACTTCTGTCAGAATGGGTACGAAGTTGGCATTGAATTTCATTTGAAATGGTATTAAAAAGGTCTTAAAAAGCCTTGAATTTCATTTGGAGGATCCTGGGGGTACCCTGTTCATTGTATTTAACGGCGGCGCCGGCGACACCATAGCTAAGCAAAACATTAGCAAACGGCAAATAGCGCATAGCTGCTAGTTAGCGGTTAACTAGCGATTCAAAACAAAAACATCACAATTAAAACCGCTTGAACATTTTATTAAAAGTATCATGAAACACGAGTGTCATTAAACTGCTGAAAATACTTACATTTGTGCGACTCACTTCTGGGAAATTCCTACCCCTCTCTTTCAAGTGTGGTCCTCTGCAAACTTCGTTTCAAGGGCTATGTAGCCCTACGCCTTGGCCCTAGCCCTTAATCAAAATGAGAATTGGGACACCACTTCCCCTCACATGAACGCGCAAAACCGAGGGGAAGGGGTAAGAGTAAGGGGTAAGACGGAGAAATGAGATGCAGCCTTTGTCTTGGTCCTGTTCTCCTCAGTTTGGTACACATTTGAATCAGTGTTTTAAGGAATCATGTTCACATCTGTACTTAGACTCACCGTTACCTGATTTGGATGCTGACCAACATCTTAGTCTATTAAACTCTGCAAGGCTGGATGTATTAAATGTAACTGCTCCTCTCAAGCCTTACAAGCCCAAACCTAAATCTGAACTGTGGCATAACTCTGATACTCGACTTTTTAGACAAGCATGCAGAAAGGCAGAGTGCAAAGGCCGTCTGCAAAGACTACGTATTTTTCTCTCTACAATTACTTGACACCTTCGCTAATCTTAAACCCTCCTTTTGTTCTCTTGATATCATACACCCAAGATTTTTTTCAATTAATTGTTGGGCCAGGTTTGGTGTGTTTTCTTAAAATGTGTCTCTTAACTGGCTCTGTTCCTGCTACTCTTGAAGTGGCTACTACTGTCACTCCCTTTCTCAAGAAGCCTGTTGAATAACCTTCTTCCTATTTCTGTCTTACCATTTATCTCTAAGGTATTGGAAGATATTATTTAACCAACTTCATTCTTCTTTTATCAGCTGTAATTTTATTTCTGAAATTCTTCAATCTGGTTTTGACTCTGCTCACAGCACTGAATCTGCCCTCTTTGAGAGTGTTAAATTCCTTTTTTTTCTTAGTTTCTGACTCTGTGGTCCTTGTTCTTTTAGATTTAATTGCAGCTTTTGATACTTTTGACCACTCAACACTGATCTCTAGATTAGAGTCATGGGTGGGGTTAAAAGGAACAGTCCTCAAATGGTTTCAGTCATATTTATGACATAAAAGTTTTTAGTCAAGATAGGTAATTTTTCCTCTTCCATTGCTTATCTTTACCTGTGGTCTTCCTCAAGTTTTGATCTTGGCGCCTTCCCTCTTTTTTTTGTATGTTACCTTTGGGTTCCATTCTTAGAAGTCATGGGGTGTCTTTACATTTTTACGCAGACGATACCCAGATCTATTTACCGATCAAGAGAAAGTATCCTTCAGCTCTGTTAATGTGCTTATAATAAGCGAGGTTAAATCTTGGCTAGCGCAATTTTTTTTTTTTATCTTTAAATGAAGATAAAACTGCGGTGATCGTTTTTGGCCCCACTGATAATTTTCAGGCCAACAAGCATTGATTTGGGAAGCTTATCTGCTTTTACTTAGGTGTTCTTTTATGTGTCTTTAAAACTTGACAAACATATTTCATCTTTAATTGGATCTAGCTTTTATCAGCTTCGTCTTTTGTCAAAAATCAAACACTTTCCATCTGACAAATCTCTAGAGATGGCTGTTCATGCTTTTATCACTTCTCGTTTAGATTACTGCAACTCACTATACTGTGGTATTTCCAAGTCTCAAATTCCAAGTCGTCCAACTGGTCTAAAAGGTCAGATTTCTTCACAAAAGTTGTTCACATCACTCCAATACTGAGGGCTCTTCTCTGGCTGCCTATTCAATTCTCAATCGATTTTAAAATTCTCTTATTTGTTTATAAATCTCTACATAACCAAGCTCCCAGCCATCTATCTGAATTGCTGTGTCTGTATACCCCTTCCAGAAGTCTGAGATCACATAACCAGAACCTTCTTTTAGTCCCATACTCCAGACTTAAACGTAGAGGGGATTAAAGGGATAGTTCACTTTGAAATTAAATTTTGGTATGTTTTAGCTTACCTCAAGGGCATCCAAGATGTAGGTGTCTTTTTTTCCGCAGTAGTTTCAATTTTGATATTTTTAGGTCAAACCGTTCTTGTCTGTCAGTCGTATAATGCAGGTCTATGGTCACTGTCTTAAAGAGCATGCACAGAGTCCAAATTAAAACAATTCCCCGTCGTCCAAATTAAACAATTCCCCATCGTAAGTACACATTGATGGCCTAAGACACGAAACGAGCGGTTTGTGTGAGAAAACTAACAGTATTTATATCGTTTTGACCTCTACACAGCCACGTCCAAGTGATCTGAGGGCGCGGGCGCTTCCTGCTGTGTGACGTGTGCGCAGACTGGTGCATAGAAATATACACTAGATGTCGCCTTGTCTACGGCAGTTCATTGGAACGAATGTCTTTAAGGCGACATCTAGTGTATCTATTAATTTGGACGATGGGGAATTGTTTAATTTGGACTCTGTGCATGCTCTTTAAGACAGTGACCATAGACCTGCATTATATGACTGACTGACCTAAAAATATCAAAATTGAAACTACTGCGGAAAAAAAGACACCTACATCTTGGATGCCCTTGAGGTAAGCTAAAACATACCAAAATTTAATTTCAAAGTGAACTATCCCTTTAAGCTTTTTCAGTGTTTGGACCACGATTATGGAATAACCGGCCCTTAGATATTAGATTGGCACCTTCCCTGACTATTTTAATGTTTTTTTTTTGTTTTTTTTGTGGTTTTCTGTCAGTACTTTGTCTTTTAAGTGTTTATTTTGATTTTTATATGATCTTTTTGTACAGCAGTTTGGCCAGTCTTGTGCCTGTTTTTAAATGTGCTCTATAAATAAAATGAACTTGAACTTAACTTGCATATGTACTTGAACACAGTCACCTCTGATAACAGATCACTCTAAATTGTAATGTAGACATGCATTCTGTAAAGCTGCTTTGAAACGATATGTATTGTGAAAAATGCTATACAAATAAATGAATTGACCTTGAAAAAACTGACATACATAGTTACGTTATGTTGTGTTTGCTATCGCCTGTCTGCCTACCTAGGGTATTAAGATTAAACTTTGAGTGTACTGAACTTGATCTGTCTGTCTTCGTCTTCCTGCCTGAAACACAACGTGACAAAGGGAAACTAAAAGAGTTTTACAAATTTTGGACTCCCTTTTTACAATACTGTAACCAAGTGGATCAGACAACATGGCATGATTGAACTATACCCAACTCTTTTGTGTTGGACAGTATATATTGCAATTCTTGTATTCCAGCAAAAGAACTAATAAATCTGGTAAAGTAGCAAAGTTAAATTACACAATGAAAGGCTGTGAACTGTGATGTATCAAAATGTATAACCTATTTCGTATTTTATTTTATGTTTAGATGTCCTGTAACGTGTTTATTATTATTATTATTATTTTTTAATATTCATTCGTTTTTTGTTGTTGTTTTTTTTATGTTCAAACAAATGCCAATAAATATATTTTATATTTCTAGCTCTGATTTCTGGGAGACGCAGAGTGACAACACGGCTATTTGATTAGCGATTGTGCTGTGCTCATTTTAAACTCTTTCACTTCACACACTCATTATAGTGTAGTGATTTTAGGTTTACGCAGCTACATCTCCTGGTTCACCTGTAGGCCTACTCTAGCAAACAAGAGGCGAATGTTCCTGCCATATATTTTTCCTATTATTCAGTAGAATTCATTATTCGTTTTCAAGCCATTATCTGAATTTTGGCCACATCAATGCCCTTGCAGACACCCAGAACATCTTAGCAAACACCTAGTAACCACACAGGAACACACTTAGCAAAATGTACAAATGTTACTTAAATGATCAAAGGGATATATGAAAATACTTCAAAAGGGTAGCCAACAAATGTAAACGAGAGCAGAGTGTATTTAGTTAATGTATTTAAAGACATGAGAGTCCATTTCTTTACCATTTACTGTAAAGAAAGAAACAATGTGTGCATCATGCAAAGAGTCTCTCTCTCCCTCTCTTTCGCTCAACCTTCGTTCTCAGTTGCAATGAAATATCATGTGGTCTGTAATGGACACTGACTCTAAAGAGAATGGAAATGCAGGCATGAGTGGAATATAGATTAGAGAGTAAAGCATATCCTCCAGCAAGAGCGTGAAAAAGCTGTGACATCGGCTCTAGAGGGGCATTTAAAGCAAAGATTGGAAAAGAGAGGGAAGGGGCAGATGGAAGTGTCACCTTGAGGAGAAGCAAACGGAGGGAGGGAGTGGGAGAGAGAACCGGCGCCAACACTTTTCAACACATTACACTGCGCCTTTCTTCCTAAAGAAGAAACACAGGTCACTGAACGTCCTTTAAGGAATCATCTGTGTTCAGACGACTCTGTCAACAGCATATGTGACTGTATCTCATTATCACAGACAAACATTTCTGTTAAAATGACTAAAACAAAGATCATGTTTTCTGTAATACATTCACAAAAGGGTTAGCATGTTGCTAGCAATATGCTACACAAATAAGAATGAAAATACATAACCAAATATTGTGAGGAAAAATGAAATATTTTACAGTAATATCAACATAACAAAACTTAATAATTAAATATTTAGAGCTTTTTTACCGCACTTACAGACTATCAGTGATTTTCAACAGACATTTTTTTGTACTTTGCACTTTATAGTACTTATTTTAATTGTTCTGAACAAGATAGTCAAACCAAAATTATTCAGTTTATTAATGATTTTTTTTTTTTTTTTTTTTTTACTAGTGGTTACAGGATACCATAGTTCATTTATGTAAGTGAGGATAGCACAATAAAGTAAACTGTGACATATTAGATCCAAAAATTCTTCATACAGTGACTATCAGTAAAATTTATACAAATTTGTGACCAAAAATGATTCAGACACTTTGACATGTCCATGTTTTGCTTTAGCGTTTTTTCTTTAATTGCTAATGCGACCTTTTTACACCACAGACTGAACAAAAATAAGCATTGCTTGGTAATTGGTTCACTTTAATTGATATTATCTAATTTGTAGTTAAATTTAACAGCTGACAGATATTCAACATAATTCATCTGTGAGACAGTCTAACAGAAGGACGGACAAAACCAGTGAAATATCAAACTGATTTGATAACTCTGAGTTATTGTCATATTTTATTACCATTTTCTAAACTATAGCGAATAAACTCTGATAATGTGAGAAATGTCTATTACACTAGTCTCATAAGCTTACAGGCTATCAACAATTTCTTGGCCCTTAGACGTTTATGCAAATTAACCAAGTAGTGAAACCAGAATATTCCTTTAGCAAAACAAACAGTACTAAATGTTTACAGTGCATCCTAATGCCAATCTCGTTTATTTTCCCCAGTCACTCCTTTATTGTCATTTCAGCATTTTCTTTCACATATTCATTTCATTTTTACACTCTTGTTCAAATTTCACCCATTCATCCATCAAACATGCTCACAGTCCCAATCCCAGTCTCCCTCAGCTCTCGACATTCATTCATTTATTCCCATGCTTCATTATATCCCTGCTGCTCCACCATTGCCCATCTCCACAGGCTTAAGTGTCTAAACTAAGTGTGTTGGTGTGAGAGGTTCTATTAGAAAGTGTGTATTGATCTGAGTAGCTGTGCTGATCAGTCAGGGTTCAGGCAGGTGTCTCCTGAGTGCACTTTATAGGAGGAGGGGTCAAAATCATCTCTGTGGGGGATTGCAACTGGAATAAACCCTTAAAGGAGAAGTGTGTAATTTAGTGTTGCGTCTAGAGCATTCGGGAAACCTCTCTTAACCTGTTTCTTTTTTTGTTGTTGCAAATTTTACCTTTTACATGTTTCACCTTTAATACCAGCCATTTATGACACACACCCACAATTAATTTATTTTCAATTCATTTTGCCCCCACCAATAATCAAATACAATATCTAACACCCCAGCTACTAGGGGAGCGCGGGGCACAACCTAACGCGGGGCTAGTTGTAACACGCTTGTTTTAAATACTTCCGCACATGCTTGGATGACGAAACTTTGTGTATTTACTAGTTGCCATATCAACACTATATAGAAAAAAAAAATTCGCCAAATTTTTTTTTTTTTTTTTTTTTTGGAAGATATCCATAGACATTTATTAAACCATAGCAAAAGTAAATTTCTTAATTTTTCATCTCTATTTTTTGTGTTTATTTAAAATAAGACAAATCTGATATTATTTTAATCTCCAAAATGTTATTTAACAGTTGAGATAGTTATTTAATGCTTCGCTAACTAGCAGAAGACACTAGCAGGGTTTAAACCCCAGTTGTGCAGGCGGGCGCATGTTGTAACACTGCGTTACAATGTGCCCCTATTAGAAATATGCTATTATATTCTATACTTTTATTAATTTTATTGAGAAGACGTGAGAAAAAGGTGAATAAAGACTGAGAGTCAATGTTCAGAAATTACTAATTATTTCTTTGTTTTGAACTATTGTATAGCTGTGTTTTCATGTGTTCGTAGTCAAAACTCAAAAATGAGTTTATATTTAATTATTAAAAATTGCCATTATTTTATATGAAAAAGTTTTTTAATTGTATTTTATTTAGAAAATATTTTAGTTTGTTTTGTATATTTTTTTTATTAGATCATATAACATTTTAAGCTGTCATATGTTATGTTACAATGTGCCCCACACATGTTACAATGTACCCCACCTATGGGGCATGTTGTCACATTTCACTTCCATTCTTTCAGGGTATATCAAGAAAAAAGTATATACTGTATTAATAAAACAAAAACACATATTTGTACTAGACATGTGGGAAATTAATGTGGGAAAAAATAAATACTCTGAACCATAAGTAGATTTACACAAACTGAGAAAGTCAAAAAGTGTTACTTTGTGCCCCGCTCTCCCCTAGTGGCCAAAGTGGAAAAATTTCACCCTTTATTCAAAAAATTATTAAAGGGGTCAAGAATTGAGAAATCAAAATTTCCTTGATATTTTGTGTATAAGAGATCTTTGTACTATAAAAATATCCTGTACGTTTCAGAACTCAAAACTTCCTTGTTGGTCCAAAAACAGCTTTTATTGAAACCAAGCTCCCCTAAATGACTCGTTTCGGATTTTTGCCTCAGTATGGCGTCATAGTGCGACAAAAGACTGTTGAAGAAGATCAACGCCTACTTCTACATCATTGCCTCTTTAGCCCCGCCCACTGATTCACACATATGTGAATAAATATGAGAAATATGAGAGACGCAAACACAGGATTACTCCAGTAACAAAACGATAGAGGATCTGAGGATTACAAGACGTTGTGGAAAAACAGTCTCTGCATTGCTTTCCTTGGGATCCTAACCCTTATTCAGTGATACCTGAAGTTCCAGATCATGTCAGTAAGACACTGTTCGTTTGTTCGCTTTATTTGACTGTGCAACCAACAAGATGCCGTATGGCACAGGCTTTTCAGAGAGACTGAAAAACAAGATAATGCAGAGCCGACTATATTGGATTTGACAGTAATGTCTGAACACTCAAGTGTGAATAACATTGTTTTTACCATGTGTCACTCTTGCTTTGTCTGATACAGATTGTTTGAGCTACTCACTTTACTGAAAATGATGAACGATGAATATAAGAATGGCAGACAATGGTGCATTCATTCATAATTCGTTTACACAAAATTCTGTCAACTAACTGTGGTAACTCCAAGTACTTAAACTTTATTTGCCACAACCAAGACTTATAACGCATATTTGATATGCATACATGTTTCACAGTTGGCAAATGTTTCAACTATGTAATGAGATGAGCATCTTTCAGTAGCGTCTTTGTTTCAACACTAATATAATATGTAATAAAATACAATACTACGTCACAAATAGTACATGAGGAATAAATATAAATAAAATTGATTAATAACCCAATCATAATCACTTTGAATACGGTACACCCATCAAAGCAAAGTGTTTTAAAGAGAGGGTCTAAAACAGGATAGAAATTAGTATATTTTTTATGTGAATTTTACAAAATTGTACAATTTTACAAAATGCAGTTCATAACCCCTTTAAAAATTTCTTAAAGGTTTTCTGCTTGGATTCAGTTGTTTTATTTGTCATTTTTGAACACAAAGAAACATGGCACATTGTGCGGACATCATTTCTGACCAGGCTGTTATCCAAAGAAATTATGAACACATGCAAAAAGAGCGAACCAACAACATATTAAAAACTGTTTAAGTTGTAGTCAATGTATGCTTTTTTTTTTTTTTTGTGAGCTTTTTGCTTTTTTGTATAAAACCTGTAGATCAATACCGTAACCATATTTAGTGTTTTGTTCTTCCCTCATATTTAAAATATATTAAAAATAAATAAATAAATAAATAAAAGATTGTCCTTGTATTTTGATGGCTTAATCGAACCTGAAGGGTCATAAAAAACAAATATCCCCTCTGGACATCACGTTTGGCCGCTGCTGTATTTCAGAGAATACCATGGTTCTACCACAATGCTACATGTCCAAAAACCAAGATATTGTCATAGTACCACATCCAATTAACATTGGTACTTTTTTGTTAGTATAGAAAAAACATACATTTACATTTCTCCCAACTGTGGCCAAATCCACCCTGAAATATGTCTGTGCACTATAAACACCAGAATACCATGTTTGTAGCCACCCACAGTCTAAGAGGGAGGTTAGGCTGAGCTAAAAGCAAAGCTGCTCTGTGGTATTGTGGCAAGAAAACTCGACCGATTTCACGCAGAGCTTAACCGCTTTGACCATGTAATAGAGTGGAGAGAAGAACAAAATAATCCTTCTCCCCCTCTCCTCTGTCCCTCTTGACCAAGAAACACTGTTCCTCTCAGAGCAATAACAGGCGTGATTCAAGGCCAAGACCATGTCTTGCTGGCTTTTGTCTTTATTGTACCATAATGCACCTCGAAAACAACAATATCCAACAGTGAGCTGAAGTCACAGAGATAAATTGTGCATTTTAGTTGCTCTGACAAATAGGATTTGATTTGCTGCAATATTCGCAAAAAGCATGTCAAAACTACCAGTAAAAACGATTGCTCATTATTAATTTATTATTTGCAAAAGTGATTTTTTTTATACTTAAAGTTTTGTTTATGATTGCTAGGTGCCAATTGTTATGAATTTGCGTTAATGGGGTACATCTATGCACGAAAAGCCATGTGGCATGAAAGATGATTATTACTTTTTTTATGTAAAAAAAATAATAAAAAAAATACTTTTGTTTTGTTTCATGTGACATAAAATCCACCAAACTGTAGGAATGAAGCTAGGGTTTAAAATGACAGGCTGGGATACCACACAAACCACAAGACCTTTGGCTGGCTAAAGCATTTTATTTCCTTTCAGGCATATATTTCTGCAATTGTGTCACATTAAATCGCTTCCTTCATTAAAAGTGAAAATGTTGCAATATTAATGTAATTCTGTTTATTTAAACCAGCCTGCTGTAAGAACCCTGCTGTGTAACAATATCCACATCCCCAGGTGTGTTTGCATCTGACATGTTCATTATCTACACGCAAATACATACACACACTACTCCCTAGTTGTAGCCTCATTAGGATCAGCAATGAAGGGTAAAATTAGGTGAAGGAGGGGTGTGGGTTGTATTGTCTATCTCTGTACCACAGGACCTCAGCAGTCTGGGTAGAAGTTTATCTCTGCCCTGATAAAGAATCAGACCTGAAATTAAATCTGTGAAACTTTTGGAATCACGTCAAACCATTATAGTCAATGAACTTCAGTTTATTATTGACTCAGTAGGCTACTGTTTGTTCTAGGTAGGAAGCACGTACAAGTCTCAAATTTTGTGGTGATTTATATTATTATTTCCATTCATAAACCTCCATACTGCCTAAGATGCATTATTGTTACAAGTGTAAGATTATTGTTATTAGTTTAGAGTGCCCTCTGCTGACAACTTCCAATTGTTTGTTCAAGAAGCAGAATGAGTCATACTATATTAGTCAGACAGGGGGCGCTAAAGTATTGTTGTAAATTGAAATTTGATCTGAGTTTTCTCACACTCCATCATAAGAATGATCCAAGGTCCACCAGTCAGTGATGTTACAACCTTTAGAGCTCATCTGAGTCATTATCTAGCAGACAAGCATACAAATAAGTAAACCGACCCCACTAAGAATAGTACATGTATGCTCTTTCCAGTAAACTGCAGCATTGTAAAGTATGTTGCTGCATGAGATAATTAAACTACATATTACAAGCCAAATATTGCAGCCACCTCCCAATTTATGAACCCATCACGCACTGGCGACTGTGAATCATACACAAACAACGTGTACAATTTTAGGGAAAATACATTCCGGAGAGGTCAAAAACATTTCCAGAGCACAACAAAACTAGATGAAAATTCTCAATAAGATTAGTATTTAAACTCAGGCTAATTTATTGCTACACAGGAGACCAGGAAAAGCTTGTTTGACATAAACCGGCAGGAATGAGGGAGGCTCCCCTGGAATGGTGACCACAGAAAATGAAGCTTGCTTTCCACACATCAGTCCAGAAGAGAGAGAGAGAGAGAGAGAGAGAGAGAGAGAGAGAGAGAGAGAGAGAGAGAGAGAGAGAGAGAGAGAGAGAGAGAGAGAGAGAGAGAGAGAGAGAGAGAGAGAGAGAGAGAGAAAGAAACAGGCAGCTGAGGAAATGGGGTTCGCTTTCTGCACAGCTGGGTGAGAAAGAAAGAGAGATGGGGAAGGCAGTGGTGGTTTTGTAGGGTTTAGGAAGAACTTGGGAGATATTTTGGAAAGAGAGACTGCGGTAAGAGTGCTGACGCACAAGTGGAACATGAGTGAACGACGCAGTCAAATACTCACTGTAAACTCACACGCACATTTGACAGCAACACAGACCATGCCCAATTCAAACAGACTTACCCTAATCTAAAAATAGCATTGATCCTGAAGGTATAGAGTAGAGTTGAGGCCTGGGCTCAGTGCTGGTCAGATAAGTTCTTGTACACACACACCTCAAAACCATTTGTGTATGGAACTCATTTTGTTGCGCAGGGAAGCCGTCATGCTGAGAATAATGCCGTAGTGCATCACTGCTTTCTCTTGCGCTCGAATTTCCCATTGGAGTTATGACATGTCACCCAAAGCTTGCACAAACAACCCCCCAAATGTAATTCTTGCTCCACTAAACTTCAGACTTGGCACCATGCAATTCAGCGAGGTAATGTTCTCCTGGCATCCACCAAACTATTTTGGACCATCAAGCGTTTGCAAACTGGCAAATGGCGTTACATGTTTCATCACTCTTTCCAGTGGCGGCTGCTGATTGTGTCACTTTTTTTGCTTGTGCTAAAAATGACTATGTGAGACATGAGATTTTACTTTCCGCAGGCCTTTCCATTGGGGATGGAGTGGTGTAGTAGCAGGCATGGCAACCGGAAGGTTATTGGTTCAGGTCCTGAAAGACATAATCCTTGAGCTGTCACTATTGTGCAAAGCCTTTTTACCACAGGTTACTCAAGTAGGATTGTCCCTGTAAAATAAGACACTTTGGATAAAACAGCTGCTATAATGAGGTCTTAAGCTCTCCACTGAACCAGAAACACCTTGATAATGGTAGGAGTTGTGAACCGAACACTGTTGTTGCTGAAATCTCACCACTTGTGTTCCTCTGTAACTTGTGTTTCTTTATTTTTTGCAGTGAAAGAAGAGGATACTCTGAGTTTGGACCAGACCACATTTCTAAGGTCACAGACGATATGACATGGTTTGTCAGTTCTCTGCCAAGAATTGAAGGTGGGAAGGAGCTTATTGGTCATGTTCATGAAAGACACTGAGAATTTCCAAACTTTTAATTGTTGCCTGAAGAGAGTTGGTAAGTTGTCAGTTGAGATGGTCGACTGCTGAAGAACACTGTTGATTACACCAACTTCAGTTATTACATGAATGAAAATGAATTTGTGAGTAGCCTACTGATTTGACCAATTAAGCAAGAATATGTAAGTTCCACCATTTCCTCCTTTCTTATATAATCTGTTGTTAAAGCTAAACTCAGGCTGTTATTTCCACCTTGTTCTCAGAGAGCTAGCCAAATACGTTTTAGCATTTTTTTTTATGTTTTATCATATATTTATTGGCTTTTGTTTAAAAATCTAAACAAAAGCACAATACAGAACCCTAAAGGGTTAGTTCACCCAAAACCAGAAATTCTGTCATCATTTACTCACCCTCATGTCGTTCCAACCCCTAAATTAAATCTGTTCATCATATAAAGCGATCGTATCTCTTTAGAAATTTCATCTCTTAATTCATATGGATTAGTTTTACGATCTCTTTATTAACTTTTTGAAGCGTCAAAGTGTCAGTTGCATAGCTGTCAATGGAGGGACAGAAATCTGTCAGATTTCATCAAAAAGATCTTTGTGTTCTGAAGATGAACGAAAGTCTTACGGGTTTGGAACGACATCAGGGTGAGTAATTAATGACAGAATTTGTATTTTTGGGTGAACTAACCCTTTAAGACAATCAGAACAAAACTGGAACATAAAATAAATAGATTAAAAATAAATAAATAAAATGTACATCCTCATAAATCAGTTCACAACTATCTACAGTGTTGTTGTACCATTTACTGCTTTTCCAAAGACATTAGTTATTCTGCTGGAATACAAGTTATCTGCATGAAATACTGGACATCGTCAGCAGTCAAAAGATGATCAAGTCAATCATCCCATGCTGTCTGATCCTCTTGGTTGGACTCCACTTGAGTCCAATACTTGCAAAAGACTTTTAGTGTCCCGTTAACTACATACTGTATGTCAACTTATCCAAGGTAAGGTTGCAGGACATTTCTTTTGGTCTATTGATTTGTGAACAAATAAGTCAGTTTCTTACTTGTTAGAAGGTAAATAAACTTCACTTTCCACTTCACAATATGTTTTTTAAAGTCTTGATAGTTGAAAGCTCAACATGGGAAAAGGCATCCCATGGCTGACACTTAGACACCCCTTGACGAACTATTGCTTATCTGTGTTCAAATTTTCACCTAAGAGCAATGGATGTGGCTAGAATAACCCAATGCACTAAAGTAGAGGTGACCATATACTTTAGCCATGTAGCTGCTATTTCAGACAGATATTGTGACTATAAAACCAATTTTCACCCTGAAAATGACCCACACCTACTTGACTCGTAGCCTGTGACATCATAACAGCCACTGGCCAAACCGTAAGTGAAATATCTGTGGTGTCTAAGACTCGATTATTGCGGTAAGAATCTTTTGGTTCTTCAGACTTTTATTGCACAGTAATTCTGCCACCACAGACATGCATTTCATTTTATTAGCGCAATAAATACGCTCTGTGGAACCCGCCTTTGTAAGGAAGACAGAACAATCAAGACAATGAGAAAAGACTCTTTTATACTGTTTCCAGCCTTAGGAACTAGCGAGGAGTTGCTTGTGTAGATAAGACACAAGAGAAGATGTTGTTGTTGCAATGAGTCAAACACTCTCCTCTGCATGTTAAAGGGAGTTTCCGTCTTAAGCGTCAGATCAAATTAACACTTAAATATTGTTCTTTGCTGGAGTATTGTTTGAAATGTCCCAAGCTGAGTGCTAAAGCATTGTAGCCTTGATATGGTAGTGATTAATCTGGCCAGTTTGTGTTACTTTCATGCTGTTATGGCACTCTATCAAACATCAGTAAGATTACAAACTCCATATGTACAGCAAAAGCAAGATTAGGCAAGCTTTTAGCCTATGCTAATATTGCTGCACAATGCATATCACTGATGGACCATTTGTAAGGATAGATGCTGTCTTACAAATGGGATAGATGCAGGGCTGCAGTAAGCAATTATTGCGTCAAACACAAAATCTTGATTGTGATTGGCACAATCGGTTTCTGGGCCCTCTCCTTTCACAATCCAATCCGGGGCCCCTTAAGCCTGGGCCCGGGACAAAAGGTCCAGTTATTCCCCTTGTTGGTGGCCCTGGATAGACTATCAATCTCTACATTCTCTTAAATAGGTCAAAATGTTGTGTACCTTGAGTATGATAGTTCAAATGACAAAACATTTCTTCCAAATTTGTTAGCTCACTTGCTTCAGACACACAAAACAGTGGTATTCATGAGAGGAATACAACTGACAAGTTTATTTTCATAGATGAATAGATTTTGTAGATTGCAACCATAGCATTGGACTGATAGCACATACAGATAAAGTGGTGCACATGTGGGAAATGAACTACCAATCATTTGCTGTCCTCTCCACTGACTTCAACATTAAAAAGTCCAAAAATTAAAAAAAAAAGACCATACTGTTATTGTAAAACAATTTAAATGTGTCACATTAAATTAGTCGACTCTATAAATGCTTCAAAGCACTCTGTTATACCATTGAAGTTTCCACATACCAAACTGATCATTTGTTTTTATGCTCTTGGTGTTTCACACCCTCATTTGTAATACATCTAAAATTGGCCGCAAACCCCAAAGCTTTTTGACACTGAGACTAATGTCTTGTCCAATAACAGGAACGAGGGAGCCATGTTGGGTTAAGCCCTGCGACCTGTTAAGACTGAGTGCGAGACAACTCACACACATGCACACAACACACACAAAGATGAGGGCATACGGCCAGCTTCCAGTCTCATTGTTTCAGGAACGGAAAGTAAGTCAGTGAGAGCTTCCCCTGTTTTCCTCAGCCAGTCCGACGTGAGGATGGAAGTGGCTTCTTGACAAAATGGTGGTGACGAGAATAGTAGCGTACACTTAGCGTATGTGTACAGCCGAATACTTTCAAAGTATACTCTATAGTTTGTTGTTGTTATTCCGTCTCCATTTCTGTGGCAACTATAAAACAATGGCCTGGGCCATTGTTGCCACCTTGTGGACAAACTAAAAAATCTCAAGGTGCATACATGAGCTAAGTGTACATACAAAGTACGGGCGATTCGAAAAATCTGCTGCACATGAACAATACTCGCGTAATATGCTGATGACAAAATGTACGTCTTGCAGACTATTTGCATACCCTAGCGTACCCGTAAAAATACCATGTGCTTAAGGCAACATTCAAACTTTGAATTTCATTTGAAACATTCCACTCTGAGTTACACTGCAGTTCTCAGGAGACTTGATTTACAATTGATTTCAATAGAGTTGGTCATTAGCATGTTGCTAAGCTAATGAGCATAAATATACACAGCTGGGTAAAATAGTCTGTTTTTAACAATATGACACTATTTTTAGAGACTGTTTTTTGTCTGTTTTTCCCCATTGCAGTAGATTCTGGAAATCTCTTGCCTACAAACGAAAATATATTATGCTAATTTGGCCCAAATGAGGTATCTTAAATATAATGCCTACCTTTTATGCCTTTCACATCGGTAGTGTGCCTATGCAGACAGCACACTGGGCCTAGGTGAGTGTATTATTGTGCATGCATGCGTTTCATGCATTTAACCTTGGATGTATATGCTGCAAAAAGTGTCCAAGCATCTCCACATAGTTTCTCCAGATGTACAGTACATGGATCGGTAACTGTGTGTCTAAGTGCATGGACTGTGTGTGTGTATGTGTTGTACTGTAAGTGCACTCTGGGGCCACTCTATAGCTGGTATTTATAACCGGGCTGTCAGGCCCTGGCTGCAGTTGGACCGTGGGAATGTGGCAAAGTCTTTCTGTGGTATTTTTAATGTTTGTTATTAAATATTCCCACACGGGACCATGACCAAACCATCGCCCCCTCCCTCTCTTTCTCCTTCACTCTGCCTCCCTCTGTCTCTCTCTCTCTTCTCCTTCTCACTGCATTCTTCTTTCCCGAGGAGGAAAGCCGAGCGGGATCCGATAACAGCCAGGCTCTGGTTTCTGTGGAGATCCGGGAAGAGCGGCGAACAACTGTTACTGCAGCTGGATTTCAACGGCGTAAGCCACGGTCAACAGGAAGATGTGTGTGCGAGGGGTTGTGAGCGTGGGTATGTGTTGTATTTGCAAGTGTGTGTGTGGTCTTTGGGATTGTTTGGGTGCACACACATACACAATAGAAGTCGCCCTTTTGAGTAAGTAAATCATTGTACACATAGGTCTCTCAAAGTGTACAAAAGAGGAAGTCTAATTCACAGCACACATACACAAGTGTTCTCACACCACCACACGCACTTAGGTTGAAATGTAGCCAGAGATGTAGAGGAACAGGTGATGTGTGTGTCTGTGTGAAAAGGCGGAGGACCGCCAGACAAGATTTTACGGGTGTCAGCCTGGGGCGGCACATCGCAGTGAAAGTATTTCCTCTCCACGGCTGTGTTTGTTTGTGTGGATCTCTGCCGCAGCCCGTCGGATAAAGCGTTCAGAGAAAGGAGAGGGTTATCTTGCACACACACACAGTTCACAGAGAGGCCGTCATGGAAAACGCCCTGGTCACAAGTCTCCAGTTTCGGAGCCTGATTCATCTTTCCCGATAAATTTGTCTCACAGTCTGAATCTATGTGGGAGGAATCATTTCGCCATTTTAGAGTCATAATACAGACATACACATCATTTCCAATTTCATGTTTGCGAAACAAAACTTTGCAAACTTCCCAATACTCAGTTTGTAGTAGCCCAAAATATTTTCATATCTGTGAGTAACCTTGCCTCAAATTAAGCGAGTTTCTTAGTGTTTACTGTCTTGTGCCATGAGCAATTCGTTTCTCCATCTGGCTGTTTGAAAGGAAAGGTGACTCTGGTCAGAACCTTTGTGGAGACTGGTTGGATTTTCAAGCCCAAGACATCAAGCTGTCGTACCCCAAAACAGCCCTGTCTGCACAATCTTACTGCACTACTTCCCTTGAACACGTTTATTTTCTCAATTTAATATTTTGTTTTAAATCTAAAAGGCCTGACTCCATGGGCCCTATCATGTCCCATTGGCGCAATGTGGCTCCAGGTGCGACGCAAGTGTGTTTTGCCAGTTCCAGCCCGACGCAGTTATCATTTTCACGTCCTGCGCCACGTTGTTTAAATAGCAAATGCATTTAAGCCCATCTGTTCACCCATGGTCGGCTGGTCTGAAAACAAGGTATGTTCGGGTGCATTGTTGGCGTGTTGCTATTTTGAGGCAAATTAAATAAACTACGCCATTGACCAACTGAAACCTGGTCTAAAGTCAATTTTTTTTTTTTTTTGTTATTTAAAAAGCAGGTTAATAATGTGTGTCTATAGGCGGATCCACAATTGCACTTTACGCCCAAAACACACCCATTACTCATTAAGAGAATAGGGACAACCCTTTTAGACCATGCGCCGGGTGCGCCAACCATTTTTCCCGTCGTTAAACTAGCAAAAGTGGATTCAGTCACGCCCTAAGTGCACTTAGACCATGTGCTTAGATCGTTAAAATAGGGCCCTATATCTACTGTGTAGTTTCTGCTCATCTGCAACATTAAGGTCTTTGTTGATACAGGAACAACAGATTTTTTAAGGACAAGTTTACAGTTTATGTCAAGTTTAGGCTTACAACCAGGGTTTGGTGCTTCTACATCAGTGTTTTTCACCTATTATTTCCCTCTGATTTTAGGGATAACTTTGGCTACATTACAAATAACTTTGGCTACATTACAAAATCTATGGCCCACAATATTTTATAAGAGCCTCAAACAAAAGTCTGAGTATCACTAACCCAACAAACTTTTTTTTTTGTATCACCCTAGTACCTAGCGGAAAGCGAGCCAATCAGATTAGAGATTGCCAGATTGAGAAAGTGATTTTAAGTTTGGTGTGCTGTCTGAGGCTTAAATATGTTTTGACTGAAAGCCATATCTGCAAAATCCACATCTTCCTATTCTCGCACCTTGTCATTATTGCGGTATCCCGCCAGAAGCTAAAAACTGTTTATGACTGAGTAGCTACAAAGTTCAACTGAAAATATCACGTCTAAATATATGCATTGATAACAATTAGTGCCTAAAATGCTTACCATATATTGGCATATTGTTGGAGCTTTCCTTCATTGGGTTGTTCCATCCTTTTCTCTTTTTGTTCCCCAAGTCTTGCTTTTTTAGTATGCATGCAAGAGTACAATCGCAGAGACGTTTGGAGAAAAGCAAGAGGAGAAAAAAAGAAACAGAAAAAAAAATGCTTTCCTCACAATGAGCCAGATATATCCTTGTGGCTTTCCATGTGTTTATTTTGATTTGCTGGTGGGACGGCATATCTAAGGGAAAACCATAACGACTCAGTGCTGGTGCTTTCCCACCGGGGAGCGTCATTCCGATAAAAATAGTGAGCTCTTTTTTTGGAAAGGCTTCATGTAGCTTGGAGTGTGCGTCCCTAGGGCTTCGCGTGGATTAGCATTGCTTTTGCATATGTAGGGCCTCTTTTCCATCCGGACGGAGCTGCTACGGATGTATGTTGACGCTGTAACTTCATCTCGGCTTGATCTCTGAAACAATAGAAGGGCCACCGCTGGGATTGGCAAAGGCTTGTTGTTTTGTTTTAATCCACATAAACATAATTGTCACGTTGGCAAAGGATGCATTCTTTTTGCTTCTTTTTTTGTTCCCCGACCAGATTCATTTGCCCTCTGCAATGCTGTATTTGTTTACTGAACTCCCTGCTATTGTAATTCAGTTCTTTTTTCCCCTCATGCTCCGTCATTCCTTTCGTAGTTAGAGGACTCACGAACTGGGTCTGAAGGAAGTTTGTGGGTGGGTAGGAATTGTGGAGCTGGAAAAAGCTCCTCAGTTTGACTTCTGGATTTAACCTTGCTCGGTTTGAAGGTCTGGCACTGAGCGTTACATGCTACGCTCAGCTGAATGCTTCTCATACTCTGGTCAACATGTTTCTCAAGTTGCTCCTAAGTAATTTAAACTCCATAAACTCTGTGACATCAAGACCATTGTAAGTAATGTAGTTGATGAATCACTCTGGATTTAATTTAATGTGAGTCACTAGCGGAAATTCAGTATTTTGAAAAAGAATGTTTAAATATGGAACACTAAACATAACCTGGGGGGACTTCAGATTAATCTTTTTTTTTTTTTTGTGGTATTTGTTGTGTAATATCCTGAGAAAGCTATCCATTAGCATTGCTACGACTGGCACCAAATCCCTGAGGTAAACAGGGACGCTCATGGGACCACAAAACTTTTGGAGCCAATCACTGTAACTGTAAATACCAAGTGACTAATTGCTCTTTTCATTTGCACAGGAAAATTACTTTATGTTATCACTGGTTAGCTGATGTACCACAATGCGCAGTCCCAAAACCTTCAGACTGTCCTGAGATTTAACGTCAAAGGCAGATATCTGGATAAGAGTGTTAGTTGAGATGAAATGACAAAAGCCAAAACTATACACATATTTCCAAGACAAAACTGAAATTTCAAAAATAATGTTAAAGGCCCACTGAAGTGCCTTTAAATGCATAGGGTTATTCAATGTGTTGACATAATTTCCACTGAAACAGGAAGACAGGGCAGGACATATCAAACAGCTCTTCCCCTTTTTTAAAATAGCCAATAGCGTTTAATTTATATCACAACTTGGCCAGAGCCGTTGAGCTCGATAAAGCTGCAGTTTCCTCCTAATCTCTAACCGTTTCTCCTCCTATTCTCCTCCATATCACTTTAAAATACAGCATTCTGTGCAGAATTCAAATGCTGATATGTTTTCTGGCCTGCGCCGACTCACACATATGATCCGCTCTGTGCTATCGTGTCTCTGGACCGGAGCTGTGGTGTGAGACTGACGTGAAACCATACTTCATTCGCCCCAATGGAAAGCATATTTACACTTTCTGAATCGTTCCCTATCTCCTATGTAGTGCACTATATGCCATTCACCATGTAGAAAATAGTAAATGTGTGAACAAGTGACTGCAGCCGCAGCTTCAGCATCTATTTATAATTTAGGAGGCGGAGCTTCAGATTCTAGAGAGCATTTGATTGGACAGAAAATCTGATGAGAAGCTGAAGTGCAGAGTGATGTCATCAAAATCATTGATCCATGTTATATTCATACTAAAAGCCAAAAAAACTGAAAAAAAAAAAACTTTGAATTGTTGAAACAGTTGAAACAAATCGTTATTTTTATTATTATTACTTTTTTAAATGGCTTTTAAATGAGCCTCTACCCTATTTAACTCCTTTAGTAATTTGGCATATTTATGTCAGTAGTGTAGATCAGAGAGATCTGACCACTCATGTTAAATCATTGTTTGGGCTATGAACGATGTGTTTCTTTTTTCCTTTCATCAGCTACCAGAGGTTGTTTTCGTATTGTATCGGATTGTTGTTTTGTTTCACAATGTTGAAAAAAAAAAAAAGAAAAAAAAAAGCAATGAGTGGCTGTTAAAAAAACAGCCAGTCAGTGTTCATAAAACATTTTGAGTACTTTGCTGCGGACAAAAACAAACAGCGGGCGTGGACAAAACAACGATTGTCCATTTAATTGTTCCCGTGGTCCCTGCAAGGCTAATATTCAGTTCAGCTAACAACACATTCCAAATCCCAAGCCACATCCTCCCACGTTGATAGTGATGGGATGAGTTTAAGGGAAGCTGTCCGCTCTGAAGCCACATTTAGCTTTTTACACAAAACAACGTAATTGCATCCGTGTGGTTAAGTGGCTATATATGCAAATGCTCTGTCTATTTACAGCAACAAATCACAGACATTTAATAATGGAATATATATTTATCTTTCTTGCTTTTGTAAAATAAAACTAGAAATAATTTAACCATGCAAAGATGATTTATTGCAACTAAGCCACAAAAAAAGGCAATTCAAAATCATAAGCACATCACTGCTGATTTACATACAGTGTCATAAGAGAGGTCTAGCAGTTTAATTATAAAAGCTGGAATGCACTACACAACTTTTACAATCTGAGCAGATTTTAAAACACAAGGCATCATACACTTGGCGAATTTGTAAATGGTTACAGAGATCAAACTGGAATCATGTACTAAACCAGTGGTTCCCAAACCTGTCCTGAAGGCACCCCAACACTGCACATTTTCTTTGTCTCCCTAATCAAACACACCTGATTCAACTCATCAGCTCATTAACCCATGTGATAAGACAAGAACCCTTTCTCAGACAAGAAGTCGTGCGACAAATGCAAACATAATGTGTTCTTAAATCAGCTCAAAATATCAAACATGTCTGATCTCCGACGACTAGATGGAATCAAAGTCTGTAGCTGAAAATGGTAGTCTGTGCCTATCATACGCTACGCTATTTTCTGTGAAATCTCTGACTGGCCAAAGTCTGGAGACTGGCTCTGACTTTCAGTAACTATAGCGTCGACTCATCCAGACTGTAAAGCTGGGCTAAAGTCGTGTAGTTTATTGCAGCCTTACGAGTCAGAAAGAAAAGGTTAATGTAAAAAAAATCTTGAATAATATAATTATAAGGGAGTGATTTTTGTTGTTGCTTGTAGATAGATAGACAGACTTTAGCTCCAACCCTAATCAAACACACCTGTCAGTAATTTAAGTAATCCTGAAGACAACTCTACAGGACAGTTGCCCAACAGTGTTTCGGATGGACATGGTCATGGAATGATATATACCATATTCATATAGCAGGCGGGTGTAGTATTCACACGATAAGAATATCATCATACTTAAGTAGCCTACATAAAACCAGCTTGTCATTTTGTGCTATGCAGCGACATGTTGTAATGTTCCTTATTCTTGGGAAATGATGGTGAATAACAATGATGTATAGAAGCACCGAACCCTGGTTGTAAGCCAAAAATGTACATAAACTGTAAACTTTTCCCTCAGATCTGATTGGTTGATTGTAAAGTTGTTCCAGGATCAACAAAGATGCTGATCCAGGAACATGTACTTGGTGTAACCCAGTTCTGTTGCTCATTTCTGGACCTGATCAAGCCCAGTTTTCCTGTCCCTTCTTAAAGGGTTAGTTCACCCAAAAATGAAGACAAATTAAGATATTTTTGATGAAATCTGAGAGCTGTCTCACTCCTCCATAGGCTTCGAGAAAATGAATAGTTGAATACATATATATATATTTTTTTTTTTTTTGCGCACAAAAAGTATTCTCGTCACTTGATAAACTTATGGTTGAGCCACTGTAGTCACTTGGACTATTTTAAACATGGTCTTTACTAACTTTCTGGGCCGGCAAGTTTCAATTACAGAGAAGCCTATGGAGGAGTGAGACAGCTCTCAGATTTCATCAACAATATCTTAATTTGTGTTCTGAAGATGAACAAAAGTCTTACGGGGTTGGAACAACATGAGGGTGAGGAATTACTGACAGAATTTTCATTTTTGGGTGAACTAACCCTTTAATGAACTGTGTGTGTGTGTGTGTGTGTGTGTGTGTGTGTGTGTGTGTGTGTGCGTGTGTGCGTGTGTGTCAGGGGCAAGGAGGCAAGGGAGGCAGTGCCTCCTCAAAAAATTGGATGAAAAAATTTTGTATATTACAAAATGTGACATTAAAAAGTGAGAAAGTCACTAGTTTCTCTAACACTGTCCAACAGCGACACCAGCAGGTAAAGCTACAGTGGGACGCTGTGTCTCTCTTGCCTCCCCTGAGCCCATTGACTTTTAACAGACCCCCTAAAGCGTGCAGTGGGTTTAGTGGGGGGTAATTGAGAATGAATGGGGGAAAGTCACGTGAGAGGAGGCTATGGGTGCTTCTCAATATCCCTCCTCGCTCCTCCGTCCTCCGTCCTCCATCCTATGACCCGGAAATCGATCGAGCTCAGCCATCTTGAAGGACATCTCAATTCTCTAATTGCACCGCGAGGAGTCGAGGATCGAGGAGTGAGGAGGCTTCCTGAGGAGTCATGAGCGAGGATACACTGGTGTATCCTATGCGGAAGAGTTTTATTGACTAAAACGTGACGCAGGTATAAATTCTCCTCCCCCTTCACATCGGTCACAATCATTTTAATTTATACTTTACCTTTGCAGTTTATATAAACCACACATCTCACATATTTCAACAGGGTATCTTGCTTTATTATTATTTATTATGAATTTCTTAAATAACCCAACTTCAACAACATAAGGGCAGATCCTTTGCGCTGCTGATGATGCGGTGAAGTGACGCTCGAGTGATCAAGTATTCCAGTGTATAAAAAAGCTTTCATTCGATTCCTCCGTCCTCATCTTCTTTCCTTGCAGCCTTCCCTCGCATCCTACAGGGGGAGGAGCTGAGACGCGAGGAAAGGAAACGAGGATCCACAAGTAAGAATTGAGAAGCACCAGAGCCCGTCTATGGAGAGCCTGGCCTCTCCCTATTAAGTCCTATTGTACCGAATTTTGGTTGTAGTTCCACCAGAGTTCCACTGGGGGCGATCGTCCATGAGTGCAAAATGAATGGGAGTCTATGGGGCTAGACTGCTAAATTTGTCTCCTTCACCCGATTGCCGTTGAGAAATCTCAGATTTGATTGTAGGTTTTGCAAGTTCAACATGGGTTATAGGTCGAAAGTTGAATGAACGAGTACTTATGTCCTTTCGATTTCTTACAGGTTGAGTTGTTGTTGCCCATAACACGCTAGCATTCTGCTAATGAACGCTGATTGGTCAGTGAAGGACTGATTACGACCACCAGAGATACCGCTTGATGGCATCATGTGTGTGTGTGTGTGTGTGTGTGTGTGTGTGTGTGTGTGTGTGTGTGTGTGTGTATTTTCGGCGTGGTCTTTTAAAACAACAAAACAAAAACTCTTCCAGCACGTGTATTTACCTGTGTCAGCTGTGTTGTCGATGCCTCGAGAGAAAAGAAAATGCAGAGCGCGAAAGCCATAAAGCAGTATCTCTGGTCGTACGATGTGTATGACGTCATTGCCATTTTATAAGACTTTTTAAAGCAAATAAGTGACTCTAAAAAATCTAACACCCAGCAATGTGTAATTTCTTTGCATCTCCTTTCGAATAAAACATTGAAATTACAAGGCAAAAAATTATATCCTGAGAAAAGTGGATTTTGAGGGGGTATAGCGCCATAGACCTCCATTCATTGTGCACTCGTCCTGTGAGCGCCCTCATATGGAATCAGAGTGGAACTGCAACCAGTTCAGAAGCCGGAAGTTTACTGAGAGTGGAAGTTCTCCCCTTATTAGACATTCTCTGAAAGCACCTTATACCCTATCGCACTGTGATTGGATATGATCGGTTATGATTGGTTTGTGCGATAAATCCCGCTTCTTGTTTTCTTGTTCTCGTCCTCTAGAAAAGGATGGTACTAATGGGAAGACTAATTAAAAAGTATGTAAACAACCCAGCCATTTAGATACCACCGCTTTATGTCACGTCAAAATCAAACTTGAAATGGTCTGAAAACATTATGACTGTGGGAGTTTTTAATCAGTAATCAACTTGGTGAGGTTAAAGGTACATCTTCGTTTCTGTGACCATTGTTTACCGAGCTTGATGAATGCTGATCCGAAAATTAGTTGACTATTAAAAAGAACAGCTGAACAAAAGTTTATATTATATTGTTCAAATTATTACTGCCATTAGTTATTATTTTGGAATAAATATAAAAATGCTTAAAAATGCTAATTTGATGAGATTTAGGGGCTGTTTACACGATACCGTTTTCCACTATAAACGTAAAACATTTTATAAATTTTGGCCGTTTGCGTTTTGGGCGCCTGAAAACGCAAAGTTTTGAAAACGGGTTTCAAAGTGCAAGTTTTTGAAAACGTTCTCCGTGTAAACAACAAAAACGTGAATCTCTGAAGACGATGACGTCATGCACATGTGTATAACGTGTTCTGTCTATAGTGTTTCATCATCGCCATCTACTGGCCTGGCAGCAGAATACAGCGTTTTAGTCGTTTCGCGGATCCGTGTGAATGGGGATTGTTTTGACAATGGTGTCGTCTGTACGCGGAAAACTCATTTTATTCATATAGTTGTTGTGTTAACGTACCCTTATACTTGGTTTAATGAATAGATCATTAATAACATTGTTAAAATACAAAATAGAATTTTATTTGTTTTCTTTCTTTTTTTGTGGTTGAATTTAACGTACTGTTTATTTAACCAAAAAATATGTGAAAAGATTAACTGGGACATGAATTTACATTTGATTTTATACATCTCTCTCTCTCTCTCTCTCTCTCTCTCTCTCTCTCTCTCTCTCTCTCTCTCTCTCTCTCTCTCTCTCTCTCTCTCTCTCTCTCTCTCTCTCTCTCTCTCTCTCTCTCTCTCTCTCTCTCTCTCTCTCTCTCTCTCTCTCTCTCTCTCTCTCTCTCTCTCTCTCTCTCTCTCTCTCTCTCAGGGTGGGACAGCAGCTACACACAGATTGACGCTGTGACTAATAAGAAACACCAAATGGAGGAGGAGGAACAAACAATGGCTCGTCTGTGCCTGGTCAAAGATGGGGTTTGCCCCTGATGATTGCTAGCAGGAGGAAATCATTTCCCCTATCGGCACTGCAGAGTGTGTGTGTGTGTGTGTGTGTGTGTGTGTGTGTGTGTGTGTGTGTGTGTGTGTGTGTTATCAAATAATCTCTTTCTGATTTTGACCTTTAAAAGCATGCCCAGGGACTTTTCTTCAGGCTGGTGGACTACCCTCTTGAAGCTGAATCTCATGGAATTTAAAAGATACACACACAAAAGTAGTCCTGTGATAGTATACAGTACCATGAATGATGATATAATATAATGGTACTTTGATGAATACAATAGTACTGAATGATTACAATATTTATAAACAATGGTATGTATACATCATAGTAACCAGACTAATAGACTAAAGCTCACTCAGAACACCCTACAATTGTTGCAGCAAGATTTGCATGGACAAGTAGGCCTAGTTGTAACTCGCAAGATTTTGCAATAATGTTTGCTTTACTGACAATAATGAGTGTTGATCATGATTTTGAACCCCGCTAGACATAGTTTTCTCCTGATGAAACAGTTGTTTGAATGAAAAACAGGGTTTCAAAACGTTAAAGTGGAAAAAGTGTTTTAATTGCCAGATGTTAAGTTTCTAAGGCCTGGTTTCACAGACAGGGTTTAGATTAAGCCAGGATCAGGCCTTAGTTCAATTAGGACATTTAAGTAGATTTAATAAATGTGCCGGTGTGAACGTACCATTAGAAAAAAAACATTACTGATGTGCATCTTGAGACGAAACAATGACATTGACATATTTTAAGAAATATTTAAGTTGCTTTCAGTTAAAAAAGCTCAAACATGCATTTTAGTCTGGGACTAGACTTAAACCTTGTCTGTGAAAACAGGGGTAAACATTGGCATTTATACAAGCAAAAAGGACTAAGAACAAAAGCTTGGTCAGAAAAAAAAAATACCTTTTTTTTGTTTGTTTTTTTAAGGGCCCAAACAATGACTGTCAGTGGGGTCCAGTGGAGTTGTTTGGACCCACGCTCTTCAAAATATCTTCATGTCCCACAGAAGAAAGAAAGTTTGGAAGCACAGTGAATAAATGATGTTTTGGTGAAGTGTCCGTTTGAGGGTGTGGTGGATGTGTGTGCTTTTGTATACTTTTGTTTTATTGCATGTTTGGCTCTTGGTCTAAAGCTGTTGGAATAGGCCAAACGGCTACACAAAGTTTTGTTTTTGCTCCACTTCACTTTCTCTTTTCCCCTGCTGTTCTTTCTCTCTTTCTATTTTCTTAGCGCTGTATTTATTTTTGCCTGCCTACGAGAGTTAAAAATGGTGTTTCAGCAACATAAATGGTTTCCTGTTTTGATGACTGTGTCCCCTTTACCAGTTCTCTCTCACACAAGCACACACACACACACACACACACACACACACACACACACACACACACACACACACACACACACACACACACACACACACACACAGTCAAGATTCAAGAAGTTTAATAATAGAAAGCTTAATGTTGTCAACGTTTAGTTCCACATTATATTTCACATACACATGATTTAACAAAAAAAAAAAAACAGTTTCTTCCAGGTCTTGTCTTTGATTGTCCAAGCTGATTTTCTGAACAAAAGTAGGCCTACTCTTGCTCATGTCAGGCCTCATTCATATGTGGATATAAATCTGGTATGAATCGGATACGTCTGCCATGTAAGCGGACAGATCGGATATACGCTGATTTCACGCAGCCGTTATTTTGAAATCGAAAGCGAGGCTCCGGTGGGAAGAAAACCGGAAGTGTCGCCTTTAATCATAGGAGAGTCGTGAATGCGATGGCGTATTGTTGTGTTTAATGATGTTGTGTCAATTCTAAAACTGTACATACATTTCTTTCATACTTTCAGTGAAATTCATTTATAAATAAAATATTTGTTTTATATAATTCAAAAAGTAAAAAAAGAAGCAGGAATGAACTATATACATATCCTGTATTGATATAAACATCCAATAGTGTAAATCGCGGCAGCAGCTTCAGGTTGGTAGTCCAAGGCATTGTTGTTTATCTTTACTTACGGGGTTTTTCGAGCCTCACTTTCGATTTCAAAATGGCGGCTGCGTGAAATCAGCGTGCGAGTCGTACATCATTGAAAAAGCGACGCTGACGAATGATGTAGACTCAGTCGACAGGACTCTTTTCAAAGGCGCAATGGAGGACGAAGACTCGACCCAAAGTGCCAAAGTGCTTCCAGAATATCGCTTACATTTAGAATATATCGTTATCATTGAAGTTAAAGTATCATCCTTGGTGTGAACAGGCCTTTAATCTGCGGCTCTGTTTACTGCATAACTATTTGTTATTTACTTTTATTGGGAAAGTGTACAGGTCGTACACTGTAATTTTTAAAATATTTTTCGAAGTTGTAAATAAAACTTTTTCAATCCAAATTAAACAATATAAGATTATTGGATTATATTTGACAAAGAACTACTATTTCAGTTTTTCTACATTTAAGTTTCGTATTTTATTCAGATGTGTGTTTTTATAATTGTTTGTATTTCTCAATGCATTTTCAACCATTTTTAATAGCCTTTCATCTTCAGTAGTTCATTTTAAATAATTCTGTGTTGTGACAAACGAAGTACAAATATTTTGTATTTTCAAGGCCATAAATCTTTACACATAACAATTACTAAATTAAAGAATTAGACAAATATTTTTAATAATTTATAACTTATATAAAGAAATAAAAAAATATATAATTAATAAATATCACTCTTAAAAATGCTGGGTTGTTTCAACCCATGTTTGGGGTCAAATATGCACAAACCCAATCATTGGTTAACCCTTGGTTAATTAAGGTTTATCCATATGTGACCCAAACATGGGTTGAAGCAACCCAGCATTTTTGTGTGTATTGAATAAATATTTAACAATTTCTATTAGTTAGTTTTTATATATAGTTTTTTTTTTTTTTTTTTTTTTTTTTTTTACTTTTTAATATTATTTTTTAGTAAAAGTAAAAAAGTTTCCCTATTTGAACAAATGCAAATTTTCTGGTTGCTGATCCTGTGCCACTGATCGCCTTTTGTCATATTATCACTTACTTTTTTTATTTTTTCCCCATCTCTCTCTCTCTCCCTCTCCCCCTCTCTAATGTCAAAATGGGTTTTTACTCATTTTGAGAGTCTGTATGGGAAATCATTTATAGCCGGAGACATTCTGCAGTCCTCGACTCAACAAACCCCACAGCACTCATCAAAGACAGATACGAATCAATTGAAAATACATTTCCTGTGTGTGGATGCCGTGCTCTTGAATACATATCACAGGTTACCATGTGCATTTCACAGAAAAAAAAAGAAAAAAAAAAGAAAGAAAGATAAGAAGTAAAAGCTGTGTAGGAGTTTGCGATGAACTTTCCCACAGACAGTGAGAGAGAAGGAGAGAGGGGTGTTGTAATATTTGTTGTGAGGTGGTCTCAGAGACAGCTGTGGTTTCCGGCTGAGCGCAGGTGTGTGACAGCATCTACCTACACCCCACCCTGCCTGTGTCTCTCCTCTCATCTGCACTCGTTCACTGCACCACAAGATAGACAGATTAACTTCACCACACTGCACGCTATAGGGAGGCAGCAGTGTGTGTGTGTGTGTGTGTGTGTGTGTCCTGCTCTTTTGTGTGTATGGATGTTGAGCAGGAATTTGTTTTAGCGGGTGGTTCACACACTTTCAAGTTAGTAAACTTCTTTTATCATTTGTAACAACAGATATCTTGGATATCTGTTGCGCAACTTTGTTAATGTTAAAGCATTTTTTTTTTTTAAGATGTTAGCTGTGTGTGTGTGTGTGTGTGTGTGTGTGGTTTGCACACACAGGTGTTCTGCATGGTGTGCTGCTGTTTGCAGGCGACATGAAAGTGTGTATGATCACTTTGACAAACAGCCAAAAAGATTCTTTGTGCAAATCATACTTTATTTACACGCAAACAGCTTTCAGCTGTCGTTAAAGAAATTGGGTTACACTTTATGGTAACACTTTATTTTACAGTGTCCTTGTTACATATGTTACATGTACTTACCATAGTAATAACAGTAAATTATGCATAATTACATGCAACTAACCCTCAACCAAACCCTAACCCTATAGTAAGTACATGTAGTTGCTTAATATTACTCAGTACTTAAATATATAATTACACTGTAACAATGACACCTTAAAATAAAGTGTAACCCACTTTATTTAAGGTGTCATTGTTACAGTGTAATTACACAAATAAGTACTGTGGAATATTAATTAACATGTAATTACGATATGACTAGGGTTAGTTGCTTGTAATTATCCTTAATTTATTACTATAGTAAGTACATGTAAGATGTGTAACAAAGACACTGTAAAAATAAAGTGTTACCCGCAATGGTTTAAAATGAAAAATGCCGTACAATGTACTTTTTGGCTGTATTGTATAACGCTTGTGCTGCTATTGAGGTGGGATACGGGTAAGGTTCAGAATAAGAATCAGCTCATTTAAGTCAGTTTAATTATTATAATTTTTTTAAGTCAGTGTAATTTAAGTTGAAATGACTTAAACATATAAATTGATTGTACTTAAATTTAAGACAACAACTTTCTTTAGTGAGTAATGTTGCTGTTTGAGCATGAAAAAGCTCTTCAAAGTTACAAAGTCCCTCCAGCGGGAGTTATTCTCTATATCAGTGTCACTGTTTCTGAACTCTCTGAAACGCCTCCAGTCTAGTCTTGAGTTTTCTTTTACGGAAACAAATACGTCACATTATTCCTCATTTAAATAATTCCCGCCAAAGACATACACAAAATAAAGGGGCGGGGCCTGGTTGAGTTAGTTAGTAGTGTTATCATCACTGCATTGGTTATCATCACTACATTGGTTACCTATAAAGTCCCGTATTAATTACAAGGTATTGCTACTGACTTATAAAGCCCTAAACGGCTTAGCTCCAGTCTATTTAACGGATCTTCTATCGCCCTATAATCCATCGCGTTCTTTAAGATCACTAAATTCAAGGCTTTTGGTCATAGGATATCCAGATCAACCAAAGGAGGGAGAGCATTTTCACATTTAGCTCCAAAACTCTGGAATAGCCTTCCTGATACTGTTCGTTGCTCAGATTCGCTCTCCCAGTTTAAAACTAGATTAAAGACGCATCTCTTCAGCCAGGCATTCATATAATATTTTAATCTTATAGTTAAATCCGGTCTCTAGTTCAAAAAAAGAGGAGAACTGGCCCCCGACTGAGCCCGGGTTCTCCCAAGGTTTTTTTTTCTCCATTAGGTCACCTAATGGAGTTTTTCGGTTCCTTGCCACTGTTGCCTTTGGCTTGCTCAGTTGGGGATACTTAATTTAATCAATCAACAATACTATTGATCAGCGTTACCAAACGTGGACATTTTTTTCCACTAGAAACAAACCTTGTTGTATTATTTTAATTTAATACTGTGAAGCTGCTTTGATACAATCTGTATTGTGAAAAGCGCTATACAAATATACTTGACTTGACTTGACTAGTGTGTTGAAACTCACAGTTATGGTAAGGGGCGGGACATTTCTCAGCGGTTGACCAATCGCAACACACTGATCCAGCCGACCAATCAGAGCACAGTGTGCATTTCAGAAGGAGGGGCTTCATAGAGACAGGAACTAAACAGAGCGTTACTGACAGACTGGGAAGAGAGGAGCTGCAACAATGAGAAATCTATGAAAAAACTAACTTTTTGAACGTTCAAGCATGAAAACCTATTCTAGTAAAGTCCAAAAACAAAATCAAGACTTTGTAAAAGTTTATGACATGGCCTCTTTAAAAAAAAATTATAATAATTACAAAACGTATCAGCATGCAAAACGTGTGGTTAATACAAAGATCTCATAAAAGGCTCATAAAATATTAACTTCATGAAAAATTTCTTCATGCCTTAAAATAGCTTGAATGTAACTCGACACCCTTGCCTTATTTAGCATACGCAGTTCTATGAATATGCAAATGAGCCCCGTCTCCACTCACTCACTCAGCTCAGAGATCCACTCGTTGACGATCACACGTTGATCTGATTGGTTACAAGGTAGTTTGTGACGTCAGAAACACCAGCGATTTCAAACCGTGTTTTCGAGACTGTCTTTGGTTCACTGCAGTTTTAAGGAGAAAACACTCAGCAATGCTGTCGACTTATGAATCTGCACATGGTTTGTTTTAAATTATATTTAAAACACCACATAGACATAAACAACATTAAAAGCTTGATTTACACCACATGCAAGGGGACTTTAATAATTTCTAAAAATTGCTTGTCACCTTCAAGACCACACACACACACACACGCAGTGGGCAACATGCATTTCATACATGATGAGGTTTGATGCTAAATAAATTTATCAATGCAACGACTGAAAATGATTTAACTTTAATTAGTTCCATCTGGGTTTTATGTATGAAGATATTTGCCATTAAAAAAAGCTTTTCTCCGACTGTCACGGAGCAGAAGGTGGCAAACACAGGTAATATCCAAACGATGGTTTATTGCAGGAAAGTAGTGATGGGAACAGGTGAATACTGAATTGGTGGATCAATGCTGAAATGCTGATGGTGAATGACAGATCTTATCTTTTGCAGGTGAAGATGATGCAGACTGGATCGCAGGAGAGGACAGAAGATCACACAGGTGAGTTTCTCAAAGGTAGGTGATCAGGTTGGTGGTTCTTAGTAGGAACGACGAGACCAGACAAGAGTGAACTGAAGAGTGACTGCTTATATGTGTGTCTTGAGGAGGAGATGATCAGTGGCAGGTGTGATGATGGCTGAGTGCAGGTGGGGACCAGAAGGGATGCTGGGAAATGTAGTTCTTGTTGTGACACTGACAAAGTTTCTCCATTATTTACGAGACTCTATGGGATTGGGAACTCTTCAACCCAGCTGTTCTAAAGCAGATTCTAAAGATGTACATGTTTGTGTTTAGCTGGTGTCAGTACCTTCATAAATGTTGCATTGTTTATTTATACAGCACTGTATATGGACTAGTAATGAGATGACCGTTGACCGCACAGTGTGCTAATGTTTTACTAGTCCCTTTGGTTTAGGACAGGTGTGAGGCTTCGGGTTAATTTTAGACTGGGCTCTTCTGTCTTTATTGATGAGGACAGAGGGCAGTTGTCAAAGTGCATATGTGCTTCTCTCTCGTGTGTTTGGGACTAAAAATAGAGAGGGATAAAAAGAAGTATAAAGAAGCAAGGGCCCCAGAGAGGAAAGGGACAAATGTTGTAAGAGGGAGAAAGAAATGATGCCTGTGTTTTGAGGAGGGAATGTGTTACTGGACACACAGCTGTTGCACGTCCAACGGTTTGGACACGAGAAGGGAAAGCGGAGAGCTTGTTATTGTGTCCTGACTCTGATTCTGCAGCACAAACACACTCTATGCAGATAGAAATATACATTAGGGTCCAACGGTCTGAGCGCATTAATGAAAATGCTTCTATAATGCAACTTGTTACCATCAGCATTACATTTTCTGTGAAGATTTGAACTGAAAAGTCTGTACAAAGAGTCACAAGATCAATGTCACAAACTGACTTTGGCGTCGAGAAATAATGCAGAATCTGAAATATTGCTTCTTCGTTTTACATCATGTTTTTTTGTTTTTTCAAATCCCTTTATTTATTTCCAAGTTTAAATTTGATTTTGAATACCAGTGGTGAGTTGTATGAACATACCCGCTAATTCAAGACTGTGGCTTGTTCAAGAACTAGTCTGACCAACGATTAGTTAGGGTTCATCAGTTCTACTATTCATATTAAATTACACTAAACTACCTTTTTATGTAACTAACTTAATGATTAATCTTGAAAAACAGTAAAACTTTACAATAAGGTTCATTGGTTTACATTAGTTAACAAAGTTAATTAGCATGTAATTATCAACTAATAATGAACTTATACTTATTGCACTTATACAGCATTTATTCATCTTTGTTAATGTTAGTTTCAACATTTACTAATACTTTATTAAAATCTTGTTAGCATTAGTTAATGCACTGTGAACTAACATGAACAAACAATGAACAGCTGTATTTTTATTAACTAACATTAACAAAGATTAACTAATACAGTAACAAATTGCTCGGTTAGTTCATGTTAGTTAATACATTAATGTTAACTAATGAACCTTATTGTAAAGTGTTCCCAGAAAAACATTAGATGACTAACTTGTAAGTCTAAGACACAGATGTTTAATGGTCTAAGAATTTTGTCATATGTGTTATGTTTAGTTTTTTTCATAGCTTTATTACTTTTTATTTCAGTTTTAAAGGTACAATATGTAAGAATTTTGCATTAAAATATCCCAAAATCTCAAGGCCAGTGTTAGCCTATATATTTTGTTAAGTTGATTACTTACAATATCCCAAATGTTAAATCGTGAGAAAATTGCGATTTTAACCAAGGAAACCAGTTTATGGAGTCGCCAGTCAATTGCGTCATATCCGCGTTACCCTCGGTTTCCGCTCGTACTGCGTGGAGTCCTGGACAAATGCGGAAGTTGTAGTTGTAGCGTCTATCAAGCAGCAAACGTTAGCTTGTTTCTTGCAGTCGTTCTGGAACACAATTATTCTTTACCGATTGCAGCTGGTTCTGTCGACAAAGCATGCTTAATTTTATATTTTCCACATGTAGCATTTGGTAATAGTTATGTTTATCTAAGTAAAGTATTATTGCTTTAGATTTGTGTTTAACGTTAGTTTATTGAAATTGTTTATCTGGTGTTTATGGCCATGTAAATAAATATAGCATGTGTTATACATAAAGATTAATCAGTATTTTGGCAAATGATGTGGGTATGTTCGAATGTACTTTTGTTTAGAACACATAAAACTGCGCCACGTTATCACAACAATGAATTCGACATACAGTAACATCTATGATAACCAATGTAGTATTAAACCTTACTTTTATTGCTGTTAATTCATTTTAATAAAATAAAAGTGTGATGAGGTTCAAGAGTCAGGAAGGAAGAAGACAGGGATCGGCGTGACTGGGACTTTATTAAAATAAAACAAAACAAACAAAAGTCGCGCACAACGCGCATTCACCGTGGCAACCGCGACGCACAAAACAGTTCAAAAATGAGAGCTCGGATCCACCGGTTTTCTTTCTCTGCGTCCAATTTTCTCTCCAGTCTCTCTCTCGTTCCAGCGCGGCTTATAAGCGGTCTCTCCACGCCAATAATACTGCAATAAGGTGTTGTCATTTGCACTTGACCTATTGACGTCCCGCTCGTCTCGTTTCTCTCTCTCCCGTTACAGACCGCGCTGAACCACGCCCCCCTCGCCACAAAAAGCATGTCATTAAACGCAACATTTATAAAAATAGAACTTTACCCCATCCATGAACATGATTTTTCGATTCCCATCTGACTGATTTACATCCACGGTGGAATTTAAAACAACAGTTCCCATCATTCCACGCTCCTTCACATCGTCATCAAGCTACGCCGTTGTTGTTGTTTGGAATGTAGCGCCCTCTAGCGGAAAAAAATTCTTGCATATTGTAGCTTTAACTAGATCAAATTAAACTAAAAATGAAAATTATAAATGTTTCCTTGGCAACTAGTTGAAATAAAATTATAGTTGAAAAGTTTACTTTACAACAAGATTCCATTTGTTAACATTCATTAATTGCATTAGTTAAAATTAACTATTAAAAAATACTTCTAAAGAATGTATTAATCTTATAATGTTAATGTCAACATTTACTAATACATTATTAAAAGCAAAAGTTGTTCATGTTTTTAATGGACCTGAGCAAACATGAACTACAAATAAACAGTTGTGTTTTTTATTAACTAATGTTAACTAAGATTTACCATTTCTGTAACAAATGTATTCATCAGAATTAGTAAATGCATTAAGTAATGTTAACTAATGGGACATGATTGTAAAGTGTGACTGTTTATTTTATTTCAAGCAACAAAAATGTTATGGTTATAGTTTTAGTTAACTTTAATAACCCTGATTTCAATTTCAATGTAAGCAATTATCCATTATTTTTGGGCTTCAATAAACACAAGACACAGAAACGTTGCATTTGATTGATTATTTAAACAAGGGACAACATATCATATGTACTAACTCTATTTTAAAAACAAGGTCTCATTTGTTAACAATGCATAAACTAACCTGAAGTAATAATGAGTCATTTATTTATTAAAAGCATGTATTAATCTTATTAGAATACAGGCCTATTATGTGACATGAACAGATAGTCAGTAGTTGGCGGACAGTCCGTGTGAAAAAATGTTTGGATTCATTATGAGTAATTATGAGGGAGAATCTCTCTCAAACACACACATCCCATCTTATTCACACTACACACCCTCACAGATGAAGAGAGAAGGAGAGAGAAAAGCAAACAGGAGTGAGAGTGAGTGAAAAGAGGCATGGAGGAGAACGAGAGAGAGAGAGAAACTTTGGCAAAGCAGGTTTTAGAGGAATTTAAGAACATGAGTAAGAGAAACAGCTGCAGAAGTCTGACAGGAAGAGAGTGTGTGTGTGTTTGTGTGTGTGTGTGTGTGTGTGTGTGTGTGTGTGTGCGTTCATTTAAGTGTTGAGTGTGTACTGAAGACCCTCCTCAAGAGGATGTTTATTTGTGTGTGTGTGTGTGTGTGTGTGTGTGTGTGTGTGTGTGTGTGTGTGTGTGTGAGTGTGTTAATTTAAGTGTTGATTGTGCATTAAAGGGTTAGTTCACCCAAAAATGAAAATTCTGTCAGTAATTCCTCACCCTCATGTTGTTCCAACCATGTAAGTCTTTCGTTCATCTTCGGAACACAAATTAAGATATTTTTGATGAATTCTGACTCTTCCATAGGCTTCCAGTGTGACCGAAACTCACCGGCCCAGAATAGTTATTAAAAACATCGTTAAAATAGTCCAAGTGACTCCAGTGGCTCAATCTTAAGTATATCAAGCGACGAGAATACTTTTTGTGCGCAAAAACAAACAAAAATACCGACTTTATTCCACTATTCAATTCCTTCTCTCTGGGCCTCGTAGTGTTTTTGCGCTGCGCGTCTGTGTTGTACGTCATCACGCATCACACACATGACCTGCTTCGGCCAATTGTGAGCCTACGTGGTGACGTGGAACACAGACGCGCTGCGCAAAAACACTACGAGGCCCAGTATTTTAACGATGTTTTTAATAACTATTCTGGGCCGGTGAGTTTCGGTCACACTGGAAGCCTATGGAAGAGTCAGAATTCTGTCAGATTTCGTCAAAAATATCTTAATTTGTGTTCCGAAGATGAACGAAAGACTTACATGGTTGGAACAACATGAGGGTGAGGAATTACTGACAGAATTTTCATTTTTGGGTGAACTAACCCTTTAAGGACCCTCCTCAAGAGGATGTTTATGTGTGTGTGTATGTGTGTTCATTTAAGTGTTTAGTGTGCATCAAGGACCCTCCTCAAGAGGATGTTGTGTGTGTGTGTGTGTGTGTGTGTGTGTGTGTGTGTGTGTGTGTGTGCGTTCATTTAAGTGTTGAGTGTGTACTGAAGACCCTCCTCAAGAGGATGTTTATTTGTGTGTGTGTGTGTGTGTGTGTGTGTGTGTGTGTGTGTGTGTGTGTGTGTGTGCGTTCATTTAAGTGTTGAGTGTGTACTAAAGACCCCCCTCAAGAGGATGTTTATTTGTGTGTGTGTGTGTGTGTGTGTGTGTGTTGTGTGTGTATGTGTGTGTGTGTGTGTGTGTGTGTGTGTGTGTGTGTGTGTGTGTGTGTGAGTGTGTTAATTTAAGTGTTGAGTGTGCATTAAGGACCCTCCTCAAGAGGATGTTTGTAGGTGTGTGTGTGTGTGTGTGTGTGTGTGTGTGTGTGTGTGTGTGTGTGTGTGTGTCCACAAATATGGCAATATCCAAAATCCTTGTCCTTGTGGGGACATTTTTTGGTCCCCATCAGGAAAACAGCTTATAAATCTGTTATAAATCTGTTATAAATCTAAGTGATGTTTTTCGAAAGTGTAAAAATGCAGAAAGTTCTGTGTGATGGGAATGTTCAGGGGTAGAGTTAGTGTAAGGGGAGAGAATAGTTTGTACAGTATAAAAATCATCATGTCTATGGAAAGTCCCCATAAAACATGAAAACGAGCATTCATCACTGTGTAACTGCATGTTGTTCTGGAACATTTTCACATTTCCTGCCAAGTTTGAGGCATGCTCAGGTTTAGGAGGATCAAGCATCAAGATGTTTCACTCCCATTATTCTCAATGGTTTTTTAATAAGATGCTCATTAATATTATACTGTAACTTCGGACTACATTGCTATCAAATATAATATGTAAATCTAATAATTTAATAAATTTATTTATTTTATTAAATACAATGGTTGTACAATGTACAATGGTTAAGACTATGATGTATAAATACTTACATTTTTTATGCAGTGGATATTAAAACAGCTGGTTTTTGTGATGTAAAAAAAAATGTAACAAAGATAAATCATATCAGAACATTTGTACATTTAATGTAAAAATTACAACCTATGCAATGCCACTGAAACCCAATTAGTGGGTCACCTGAGTCACATTTCAGACAAATCATTTTTTATATCCACTGTATATGTTTAAAAATGATATATATATATATATATAATAATGTATAATGCACAAGCAAGTATTTTTAGGATTACTGAGAATGTTTGGAGGATTTGGAGGAAAAATGTCTAATTATCATGAAAACAATTTTCTATATCTTTTATTTAAGTAAAAAATAATTTATTTTTTGTTGTTTTCTTATGATGTTGGGGTGAAATAGGTTTCGTGATGTGAAGGCAATCATCTCAAGAATCTCAATTAAGACATATTACAGACATATGAGAGCATGTGTGTGTGTGTGTGTGTGTGTGTGTGTGTGTCTGAGAGAGAGAGAGAGGGTTAGCATGTGGTGTAGTTTAGTAGTACTCGGAGGAGAATAAAGCAACATGACCTCTGTGCTGCTCTGCTCAGGTCAAAGTCAGTACTCGACCTCTGAGACCAGCCAATAGAGAACCATTCATCAGAGACAGAACGAGTGACCCTGGGTGAGAGAGAGAGAGAGAGAGAGAGAGAGAGAGAGAGAGAGAGAGAGAGAGAGAGAGAGAGAGAGAGAGAGAGAGAGACTAACAAATCATGCGTGTGGCTATTTATGGTTGAAAGTTTCCAAAACAGAACAAACTCTTCTGGATCTGGAAAAGCGCCATACCAGAAGTGTGATTTGCTGTGTCAAGAGTTTTTCAAAGAAATAGTTCATTCGGACATTATTTACTCACCTTCATATTGTTACAAACCCATATGACTTACTTTCTTCTGTGAAACTCAAACAGTGAGTAAAGTGAGTAAAAAAGTGTCATTTTGGGGTGAACTTTTTCTTTAATCGAATGTGTTTTCAGCGTTGGAATGGATTGGAATGGCTGAACGCATCGGGCTAAAAAAGGTTAGCGTGAGTTCTTCGGTCTGTCCTCCAGAGTTAAATAACCTGGCCCTTGAAGACAAAGAAAACATCATCAGAGGGCACCACTTCCGCTCAGTCATCCATATTAAGCAAGGAAATATTTCGAGAACTTGCAGCACCGATAAACATCCTGAAGCAATAAGTACCTGGAGAGTAATGAGGAAATGAAGGTATGTGTGGCTTCCAGCTGAAACCTGTGACTCAGACCCGAGTCTGAAGCCGAGCGTGTGAATGAGAAACACTCTCACCACTTCCTCCGATAGTTAGCCCCTAATTAGTTCCCTAATTACAAATGACTGAGTTACCAATGATTCCCCATATAGTCAAATGAGCTCATTTCCATTGGTCAGGGTTAATCGCAGAGTATAGCTCTGATTGGCTGTCCTTCTGATTGGGAGTGTGTTCAGAATGAAACACTACCTGCTCACTGCACAGTGTACTTTGTATACGGCATTGACCAAATGCCATATATAGACATTATTATATTGGATTTCATAAGTAAAAATCCCATTAGTTTCTTCACAGGGGAATTGATTTTTTACTAGTAACTTATAAACCTTTAAAGACAAACCTCCTGTGATCTACAGGATTGTTAATCAATAGCATATGCTTTTGTCGAAGCCATTAGCCCACATTATTTCAAAGGATTTTTTTTTTAAATAATTGAGTTTAATAGCAGAATTCCTGGTGAAAAACTACATTCCCCATGATTCTGTGATTCAGCAGAGAAATTTCCACAATCATGCCAAAACAACTCTCAGCAACCGGCCACTTCCATGAAGTACTGCGATACTTAAATAACTGAATATATAGCTATTATTTTCCTCATTGAATATTATGTTCTTTCCCTCATTAAAGATGCAGAGTTCTATACATCTACTTTTCTTTGCGCGTGAGAGTTCATTAACATGCGGTGACAATGGCGGACACAAAGTTCAATATTACTCTTTTTCAAGAAATCACGGAAAGCTAAACGAGAAAGGAGGAAAAGAGCCATCTACATCTGAACCTACTTCACTCTTCCTCGAGGAAACAGCGAGTGAAGAGACACCTGCGGCTTCCCGTTTCCAGGACACGTATATTTCACCACTGGACTGGAGTGAGACTTTCACGACACACATCGACACAATGCCAAATGATTTTGTTTCATTATAACAGCAGAAACTACTTCAAATACTCCATCATTTACGGTCATACAGATAATAGACATCATTTGAAACTGTTAAGGTTTTCTTTCACAATAAAAGAAAACAATGCACTTTTGTAAAATAAAGAAAACTAACAAGATTCCACTTTCCGCCATCCCGGTTTCCTTTCCGTGAAGATTGTGGAGCGTCAGAAAGATTTATCTAAACTCAGCGTATCGGCTTCTAGCAAGCTACTGCGGGACATCTGAACTCTTGCTTTGGGTTGGTGCGTAGATCGTCTCTTCTTCAACCTTTTCCGGGTTGTGGCGGTTAGCAAACAGTGTTGCATTACCGTGAGCGCCCCCTTCTGCACTGGAGTGTGGATCGCCTGTGACTGTATTCATCGCCTGACTGTACGCACCGAACCGTGAAGTCCGTATTGTGACGGTTCGGTACCAATACATATACCGTTACACCCCTATACTATAGTATGCTATTCTGAACACAGCCACATTGTAAAAAATTACTTTTTAGTAAACTAAACTTAAATTACTGTATGCATTCAATTTATTTGTACAATTTGTACATTTCAGTTGACACAATTAAAAAATGGCCTACTCCTACTGCCATTTTTACATATTCTAAAAATACACAAAATAAAAATAATAAATACACAACGCCAGTGCTGAGCTGCAGGACAGCTCCTGAAGAGACGGGGTGAACGCTGACACGAAGGGAGGCAGTACTTTAGTCACATGACACATTTCGCCATTGATAAGTGACATCTGTGCTTCAGCACGAAAAGCAGCAGCTGGTCTCAATACATGGAAACCTACAGGATAAAACAGTCCTGTAAGTGTGTATCACAGACTCTCTGGTGCTCACTGTGACAAAACAGCCCAGAATGCAACAAAAGGTGTGTCTTTATCTAAAATAGGTCACAACGAAAAGCGTTTCCGAGCTTTTCCGTAAAGTCCATGACGTAATGGTGACCTACAAAAGAAACAGACTTGTTTAACTTGGGGTTCTCAGTGAGCTACATGTTCCCTTCAGACGCCCACTGCTTGCAAACTCACACTGTCAAAGATGTCTGCTTCTTCTCTCCAGTTTATTTATTTTTGCTCCGTGGCCCTGCCAAAACTGGGTGGGGAAATGGGTTCTCCATATATTCCCAATCGGCAATACAGTTCGATGATGATACAAGAACATGTGACCAATCACAGCCCCTCTTTTCCTTTCTTTATATGAAAATGAGTTAGCTGGACAAAGGTGCGGTTGAAGACACCCTGGTTCAGTGTGAAATTATTCTGCTTATTTGCTGATAGTTGTTTTAGCACTGGAAGGGTCAAAATAATATAATTCAGAAAAGTGGAGCCCTTTAAGTCAACTCAAGTCATTTGTATCCATGTTGTTTTGAAGCAGTTTAAAAAATAAAAAAGTGCCCCAGAAGTCTCCACATCAAACTCTGCAGCACAATGGAGGGAATTCATGAAAAATGAACTGCCTAGACTGAAATCATTGTTTATTTGGTGAAAATGTGCCCATAAAGTCAATGGTTCGGCTGAAATATGAACAGCACTGACCAGAGACATGTAAACGAACCAAAAACGAGACATGATGTCACAAGATGCGACCCTAAAAAGGACCGAATGCTGAAGCAAACCTGTTTTTCTCGTCATAGTCGTGATGTTGCCCATCACAGTTCAGTACAGGACCAGAACCGGGTCTCCTCAATGCAGATCTTCATTTGTGTGACGACTCCTGGCGCTGCTTTGACTCCTAGCTCTTCAAGAGTTCTCAGCTGGTCAAAACACCATCATATGTAGGTTACGCACATACAACGAGCGCATTTATCCCAGACCACAGCATTGTTTTAGATGTTCGGTAAGTTCCACCGCGAAGTATATGCAATCAAAGCCGACCAATTTGGAGTTTTCCACACAAAACAAAGGCAAAGCTAAATGTGAAATTTATTATAATGGATTTATGTGATGATGGGTTTATTAAAGAGGCCTAATATTGATCATGTTCGTGCTTTAATAAATGATTATCTGAACATGTACACATGTAGCACGATTAAATGTTATGAACTATGGCTTTCAAATATAATGCTTAGTGGATAAAAGTTACATTGTAATACATTTTGCTGAAATCAGTTTAATAAAGAGGTACTGATATTATTATCAATATATCAGTGATGCTGGCTTTGGAAATACTAACATGCTATTACAAAAGTTTTTATTTTTACCTCAAAAAAAAAAACCATGCTGGCATTTACTGTATACTGTAGTTTTTTTGTAATTGTAAGTTGTAAATAAAACAAATATCACTAGTATTCACAAGAAAATACGATACAATTTTTTTTACTTCAAATTTTCACTTTTAATTCAGTGCGTTGTAATTTCTCTGAATTTGGATTGAAAATACAATGAAAACAGTAATATTGTGAAATATTTGTTTTCTATTGTAATATTGTCACATTCACCGCCTTCTTCCTCGTCTGTGTCTGCACTACACTTCCCAGAATCCTCCGTCTTCATTACCTTCACCTGCACATCATCCTCATCACCTGTGTTCACCCATCATCATCACCATCACCTGTTGTCGTGTCATTATCACCTCTGTATTTAAGTTCCCCTTCTCACTCATGTCTTGGTCGGTTATTGTTTGTGCACTAGCACACTGTTTCGAGTTTGTTTGGGTTTTGCTTATGGAAATAAATATTGAGTGTTTTGTATCTTCGCTTGACCTTCATCTTCTTCATCCACCCGTTGACGTTACAAATATATTGTCAAATGTAATTTATTTCTGTCATCAAAGCTGAATTTTCAGCATTATAAATGTCTTTATCACTTGATCTACTCAATATATCCATGCTAAATAAAAGTATAAATTTCTTAAACATGTATTTTTAATTTTTTTTTATTCTTGTAACCCCAAAATATTGAACGGTACTGTAATTGCTTTATTTTGATTATAGATTAATTTGGGGATTCAGTGTGTAAATATTTTCAGGATTATTGCAGTTAATTTTATGATTATATTACTTATGATTAATTAGTAACTCTGTGGATCAAAGGTTCATCTTAGGGTCCATTTACACAACACCATTTTCAACTAAAAACCGAAAACGTTTTATGTGTTTTGGGAATTTGTGAAAACAGTGAAGTCATGTGCATGTGTATTAGGTGTTCAGTCTATAGGTGCGTAGTGTTTCTTCACAAAGTTACATCGCCACCTACTGGCCTGGCATGAATAATACAGTGATTTTAGTCATTTTCAAGGATCCGTGTGAAACAGGGATCGTTTGACAACGTTTGTATGCGAAAAACGCACAGGAAAAACTTTTCAATTTTTACTTCGCCATTGTCGTGTAAACATACCCTGACTGAACACAAATTATTTAGCTAATCAGAAAATGGTGTCCATTACTAAATCCTTTGGTTGAGGATGTTTTCTTTGATGGTCAGTAGTCCTAGTGGAAATAGTTGAAATGGAGCCCAGCTGAGCATCTGCACCAAGAGTCCCTGTCCTCCCCTGAGAGACGGCTGGCCGGCCAGCTTGAGCATCTGCTTGTCTCTCCCATTGTGCCTGTGTGTGTGTGTGTTTAGTTGAAAGATTACGTTACAGTTGTGCTAGATCTGCCATTCAGCAGAACTGAGTCAGTTGCTTGTCAGAAGAGCCCCAAAAACCGGACCACACAGAGAGAGAGGCAGCGCGGGTCTCCAATTTTTTTGCTCTTTCTTGCTCTTTAGTTTGTGCTTCTTAGCATCTCCTGCCTTGTTAACCATTTTCACTACAAATACTAGAGACATTGTTACTGTTATAAAAATGCATGCATGCCTGTGAAAAACCTTGTTTGAACGGTAACCTTCCTGTATTTTGCCAGACACTGTGATTACCATGGTAAATGTTTATAAGGGATGTAGTCTTGCGCTCTGATGTTGTGTATGAATTGCATTGTTTTCTATTCCTGACTGTCTGTTCATCTCTGTCCTCTCATTGTTGAACATGCTTGGATGAATTGTCGGAAAGGGAAGCATCTGATTATATACAAACAAAACAAAATGGGTATAAAACAGTTGGTCGTAGGATGCACATCGACCCAGAAAAAGCCCCGGCATTGTTTGCACGTTGCTGCACTATTTTAACCTCTTGGCCACTTGTCCATCAAATGTTGATGGTCCACTTGAGACATTCTTCTAACTATAAGTAACTTTGCAACTTCATGTCAACGTTTTAGGGGCTGTTTACACGACAACGGCGTTTTGGCCGTTCATTTACACGACAACAGCGTTTGGGGTGCTTGAAAACGCAAACTTTTGAAAACGGTCTCCGTGTAAACAATTAAAAAAACGTGAATCTCTGTAGACGATGACGCCATGCACATGCGTATTACGTGTTCAGTCTATAGTGTTTCATCGCCATCTAATGGTCTGGAGCAGAATACAGTGTTTTAGTCGTTTTCGCATATCCATGTGAATGGGAATTGTTTTGACAATGGTGTCGTCTGTCCATGGAAGACTAAAAGGAAAAACGTCTCAGTTTTAAGCATATCGTTGTCGTGTAAACGTACCCTTGGGTTTGTTTTCTCTCTGTTTGCTCTGTTCCCGTTCTCCTTAGTTCCCTAGTTAGTCTCCTTGCCTGTTAATTAGTTCTATCACACATGTTCTGTTTCACGCTAATTACTCCACAGGTATTTAAGCCCTGACTTTTCCTTAGTTCTTTGTTCGTTATCGTTTGTGTTGGAAATGTTGTGCTGATTCGTGTTTATTTTGGATTTATTAAAGATTGCGTTTTGTTCCTACTCCAAGTCTCATTAGAGTACTAGTAGACTGTAGTAGACTGTTAGGTTAGGGTTCGGGTTAGTAGAATAAAGCCCTATAAGCACGGGATAAGTATTACCTGGTGACCTCTAGTCATTTGTAATATTTGCGGAGGTTGTCTGTGATCCCGTGCGAATCGGCCATGTCTGTGATTTGTAAAGTAAAAATTCCCCCGCAAATGACCGACCATATTTCGCCGAACACCGAGGTCCCATGATGATATTAGTCCTGCGCGAATCGGCATCTCTGTGATTTGGCGGGGTCGTTCATAATTTTTTCAAGGTTTTTGTTTCCTGTGCGCTTTTTTCCCCATCTTTCATGAAGAATGGAGGCTGTGTTGGAGTGTTTTGATAGTATTTTGGGTGCTGGGTCATATCGCTATACACCATGATACGATACAACTACAATTTGCAGAAAGAGAAAGCTGAAAACCATCATAAGAGCAAAAACTAAAATAATGATTAGATGGAGATGAATGACATGTATAGCAACATGTGGCACAGAACATTCTTCTGTTTATGATATATCACACAGCTAGACCTATAATAACGACAAGACATTTCCAAGCAATAGCCTATTGACATCATATCCGGGAGATAAGTCAGTAAGTTCAAGTAAAATCACAGGCTTCGGTTATCCCGTACGAAAGGTGGGTAATTTCTAAATCACACAGATAATACTAATCCAGTGCGAATAGGGCTTAAGTTGACATGTAGTTGCAAAGTTACCTATAGTCAGTAGAATGTCTAAAGTGGACCATTGAAATAAAGTGAAACCTAGTTGTTGTTGTTTTTATTTTAATTTGAAACATTGGATTTGATCACTGTTATTTGAGTTGAGGCCGAGTGGTTAGTACATGAGCTTCAGACACATTGAGCTACTTATGGTGATAATGCAGGAGATTCAGGTTCAGGAAAGTTTTTCCTGCAATGTGTTTTGCTTCAGATCATCAGATGCCTTTAGAGGATAACCGAATTGCAAATATAATTTAATATGGCATAAAAATGTGTTATGTAAAAGCATTGTTATGAGGAAAGGTTTGTTAGACTTGTAAAACTGATTTCAGACTGTGATAAGGATGTTTTCACTGATCTAACTGCATTACATTGTAATCAAAGCATTGTGTGTATGATATCAGTGAATATCATAACAGCAAGACTCTCTAATACACTTAGGGGAAGCATCTAAAAAATGTCCCCCTCAAAACATGTGTGTAAGTATCTGTCTGTCCTCTTTTTGTGGCTTCATGTGAGTGTATGTGTGTATCCTGTCCTCTGGAGGACACTCATCTATGTGTTTAGTCATTTTAATGATAACCACATTCTCTCTGCTTGCCATGCTGTTCATAATGACGCATGTTGTTGTTTTCAATGACCAAAATGAAACTCATATGCTTTCTGAGGCCCCCCTTGCATTTATACAATATTTAACAGCTGTGCGTTCAGATAAACCTCTTTTAAAACTCCCCATGGACTAATGTGTGTTGACATGACTATTAATCGTGTTATTACAATGTAATAAATGCATTTATAACAACACATGGAACAATTCTGTCTATATAACGTAAATTATAGAATAACTGCATCAGTGTTACAAGATAAACGTGTCGCAATATATCTAGATTCATGCATATGTAGCCTATTGCAGTAAGACCCCTATTTCATCAGTTCACAGTTATATCTGTGACTGTCTATGACTAATGTTTGAGTCAGATGTTGCAAACAGTTTTATTAAAAGCAGGAGCATTTGAACGATTAAAAGCTACAGAAATATCTAAATATAAACAAGAATTCTTGGTATTTAAAAAAAAATGATCTGCAACCTACTTACAAGTATATTTGAAGCAGAAGTTAGTGGCCGTCTGTTGAAAATCTAGGTTAACTGGGTTAAATAAGTAAAACAAGATTATGGATGTATTTCATGTTATTAGCTTAATCACCAAAATGAAATTTAAGGGATTACCTAGCAATCAATCATTAGTAAAAATATGAAAAAACTTCTCCAGATTAACTTTACATTTTAGTATAATACATTTTCCAATTATGTACTTTCCATCTCTGTGAAAGCATTAGTTGAGTCCCAATGTATTCACACAGAAATTGAATTAAGAGTGGTGAAATCCGTCTCGATGTGTGTGCAATCAGACTGCTTTATAATGACGTCTTTTGTAGTGTAATGCTCTGACCCAAAGACCTCATTACAGGGAAGGTTTTATTGTTATTGTGTGTGTACAGAAACACGCACAGATACAAAATGAACAGACAGAGATGCACATTCTTGTATTTTGGTAAAATATTTGTCGTACTTTATTAGCTCACAGTGAACTAAATCTAACCAAAATGAACTGAACAAAATGTGTGCTGTACAAGCATTTTGTTGGACTGAATGCCCATTTACACCACGTTCATGTAACGGTGAGCGTAAATCCAACAATCCAAAATTATCCCCATTCATACTGATCTGCGAAAAACAACTAAAAACGCTGTATTATTCAGGCAAGTAGTTGGCGATGTTACTTTGTAAAGAAACGCTGAACTATAGACTGAACACGTAATACACATGCGCATGACGCCACTGTTTTCACAAATTCATGAGACGATAATGGTATGGTTTTCAAAAACTTGCACCTTTAAAACAGTTTTCCAATGAAATTTGCATTTTAGGCCCACAAAACCTTTAAATTTTGTACATTGTTTTTAAGTGCCAAAATTCTAAATAGGCAGTTTGTGTAATCTTAGTAATACTCATATGTAAAGTATAGTTCTAGTTCAAACTTTTCATTACATTAAAGTCCCCGTAGTCAATAATTGTATCACCAAAATGACATATTTGAGTGTTTTTTCCTTGAAAAAAAATATTCATGCCTTAAAATAGCTTGAATGTAACGCTACACCCTTGCCTCATTTAGTAAACGCAGTTCTATGAATATGCAAATGTTCCCCGCCTCCACTCACTCACTCCAGCTCAGAGATCCACTCGCTGACGATCACACGTTGATCTGATTGGTTGCAAGGTAGTTTGTGACGTCAGAAACACCAGTGATTTCAAACCGTGTTTTTGAGACTGTCTTTGGTTCACTGCAGTTTTAAGGAGAAAACACTCAGCAATGGTGTCGACTTATGAATCTGCACATGGTTTGTCTTAAAGCATATTAAAAGCATATAAACTACATTAAAGGTGCTGTATGTAGGATCCAGCGGCCTCTAGCGGTGATGTTTCAGATTGCAACAACAGTGCTCGTGCGCGTGCTCAAACTCAAGAGCGCGAACTCACTACCGGCGGCCACACTTTTCAACACAACGGAGAAAGCATCACACAACATGCTGGAAACTCCCACTGCAACATTACCATAATAGGCTACTTTTATCAGCTTGACGTAGAACTAATGCTCCATGCTCGTACCATGATAACGTTACATTGACTGTATTTTGCCGACATGTGGTGTTATCTAGCATTATTTTACTAACTATTTGTGTATCTTTCACAATCAGCAATGTCAATATAAGGTCAATGAATGAAAACGAAAACGGTTAGTCAACTAGACTGGACAATTTCAGTGTAACAATAAGACAGTAAGTAATATTACTGTACTGAACATGTCTGGAAATGTGTATTATAAACAATATGATAGTAGTGGGATGAGTGACGTTAGACAGTAGATCTAGAACATAAAATAAAAGTTACATCCTAAAACACCTGCTTTTTGTTGTCATGGAACAGTCTTTTGTATTCATTTCATGTCTTATGTATGTTATATTTTACCTTGCTATTTCAAAACGGAGGTCTCTCCACAATTCAAACGCTCTGCCGATGTTGATCCGTGTTTTCGTTCTGAGTCGATCCGATTGACGTTTGGCCTGACGAGCTTCAGCAGATATATATATATATATATATATATATATATATATATTTTTTTTTTTTTTTTGGAGTTTGTGTTGGAGTCTGTGTTGTGCTGGAGGCAGGTCGTTTTTTGGTGTTATCAGACTCCATGTCGTTAGCTGCAGTGCAGTTGCAATAGACTGTAGGCTCGGGAGCGCGCATGCACGTCACATCCGGTGGATTTCGCAGAAAATCCGACCCGGAGACTTCACATAAAAATAGGAATACTGGCCTTCAGAGGTAATAGCAAAACACGAAAAGTGGATCAATGTAATGTGTGATTACAACCCCTTCACAGACGGGCAATAAAAAAAGGATTCATTTTATAAAAAAAGTTACATACAGCACCTTTAAAAGCTTGATTTTCAACACAGGGGGATTTTAAGGTAAATTCTGATATAAACTTCTGCTATAAACTGAAATAAACTTGCATCATTACAAAATGTATTAACAGCGTTTCTCTCAATCGACTTCCTGAGGCTTGACCACAATTTTCCTAATAAAATTTCATAATGATAATGATGCAAGTTCGGGTCATATGCGGGATTTATACTTTTTTTTTTGTTGTTGTTCATATTGGACTTTTATCCAACGCACCTATGAATGATTGGTGTGTGAGAGGCACGTCTTCTGAAGTGAAAGGGTGCTGAAATTTAAGTCATTACTTAGGAAACTTTCCCTTCCACTGCAGCTCTCCAACAAAAACTGTTCGCATCTGTTTACGACGCTTGCAAGAGCACATGCAGCTTTGCCATCGAAGTCACATGTCACAATTATGAATGAGAAATCAAAGCTTCAGCTGTACATTATATTCTTTGGAAGATACATTTTTAGGGTTCTGTTTTTATTTCATTTTATTTTTGTACTTTTGGTGGGTTTTAATGTGAAATGTTCCTTTAACACTTAAAGGGGTTTCAATGTCTAAATCTTCCAAAACAAGTGCAAAAACAACATGTTTTCTGTTGTTAATTCATTGCTTATTGTTGATATTAGTACTTTCGAATAATTGCACTGTTGCTTTTTAGCGTCTGATGTTCATTTTCCTGCTATTGTCTGGCATAGATGGCCCCGGCCTCCTTAGAGTGCGTCCCTCCCACCTCCCCAAACCCCCCAGCCCTCCCTTCAGCACCAAACACACACACACACACTCTCTTTCCTCTCCTTTTCTTCCACCGCTTGCAGCTTCAGACATTTGGGGAATCCTGAAACGAGTTGTTCCCGCAAAGAGGCATTGCCAACTTAGTGTAAGTTAAATCTGAATGAACAGAGAAAACAGAAAGAGGCAGTTTCACTGAGAGCGCTGATATTCCTGCCCTCCCGCGCTCGCTCCTTCATGCCTTTTGTTGTGGACACTGGCTGCGCTGGTTGGACACCGTGAGACCCTCTCAGAGGCTTTTTGATTATGGACATAGAGACACTGTAGAGCCCTTCACACTGCATGTACTCTCGACTTGCTGGTAAGTGTCTGTTTTAAGTGTCTCTCTCTCTTGCTCTTTCTCTTCAGCTATCGTTTCATTTGACAGGAAGCCTCATCAAGAGCTCGCCTCAGGTCTCTAGAACTTTTCCCCCAAGTTTCGTCAAGTTTTGTGACATCTCAGTCCCGTGCAAGCCTTTCCTGTCAGGGTTTCTCAGGCTTCTTCTTCCCCCGCTCCTGGGATCTTTCGGAGTGCTTCGACTCGGATTACTGGCTTCCTCCTGTTGTTTGCGGGTGCAGGTTTTCTCCTCCGAGCTCCGGCTTCGCGCTCCCACGCTCGGGCGCAGAGGGGAAGGAAAGCGCTGATAAGAGTCTCAGGGAAAGTGGCTTTTGTTAGCTGCCTCGATGTGTGTGTGTGTGCGTGCATCTTATAAGGAGGGGAACTTTTAGCGGTGTGCAAGCCGTTTTCTTCACTTGTTTTGTTGTTTTTGGAGGTAACTTCTCTTTTTATGGGTGGAGGGGTGCGAAAATTGGAAACAGACCCACCCAGAGCCGAAGTGAGTCAGACGGCATATGTGCATCTGTGTCAGTCTAGGGCAAATAACAATCCCACGACTTAGAAAAGGGAAAACAAGAGATGTTTCTAAATGTTAGACAAGGCAATACTCTGGAGATTTTAAAGGGCTTGGAATTGATGGCGTGATGGACCACATGGTTTTGCATTCGGGAAGAGGAAAGGGGGGGGAAAGTGATGGGAAGGGATGGTGCGTGTCTGTTCGGGGTGGGTGGAATAAGATTAGATGTCTGCTGCCTTGTATACTCTTAAAAATAAAGTTTCTTCTTATCAAGGATTATTTCTCAAGGGTCCTTGAGTTGACTGTAAGGGTCATTATAGATTCTTCAGATGGGTGTATTGGTTTTTGGTTTCTTTAACACCAGTAGAAGTTTTCTGAAGTCGTAGTAGAACTTTAAAAATGTAATCAATGTGATTAGGCTGTTTAACCAGGGTTTACCTATCAAAAGGGAACTAAACTGGAATGAATGATTGAAAAGTCAAAATTTGCCATAGTAGTTTTGCCTTGTCACAGACTTGGTTATAAAAAGTTTCTTCTCTGAAACTGAAAGATGGATTAATTGAGAGTCGTCTTAAGGATTTGATAGATTTGTGGACAAGGCAAGGCTAATGTTGGAGACTTGAGAGGAAATGCCCTCTTCTCACATCCATGAGGAAGTGGCCTTGTGGCCAGCCTTGTGATGCATTAATCCCGCAGACTGATGTAGACGTCGGTTTCACCAGAATCTCATGGCTGCTCGCTTTTGTCTATGTGATGTGCCCATTTTAACATCGAAATTAGGAAGTAAACATGTAATATGTTGAAGTCTTTAGTTTTGAACTTTAAAGAGAGAAGCTCTGGTTATTCATGCTGTCGGTTTTTTTTTTTTTTTTGGCTGAAGTAGTCAATGAATAACCAAGCGCTTGACTCGACTGTGAGATAGCCAGTAGCTTTTGAACTAATATGAAACTCAAGTCAGATTTTCTCTTTGTCCGGTCTGTTTTTTTTAGAGCATTCAAGCTTCTCTCGAGAGGCCTGAGATTCCCAGTTTTGATGGGTATTCATTTACACAGGGATTTAAAACCTTCTTCCTCTCATTATCCGCTCTCTGCTGCACCCCTGTCTCTCAGGAGCGCCTGTGCTATTAGTGATAAGACTGTGTAGCGGTAGCTTTTCCTGTCCTGAGCAGGAAGAGTCACTCTCTGTTCAGCCACTGACTTCTCCTGTATCCATCCTCTCATCCACTGGGAATATCACTGTACTCTTGAGGGCTGCCCTCGGATCATCCAGCTGTTGGCAACTGCCAGTCCATCTGGACCTCCACATACTGCAAACTGATATCGCCCCTGTTATTGACCTATCAAAGATACATTCAGCTTAGATGTTCATGGCGGGTTACTTTTAAAAACTATAAAGTGGCTCCAAACTATTTATTTTTGAATACTTTCCATAAAATGTCCCCACTTCCTGACAGATACTTTAAGGAATAGGTGTATTGGGAAATTATTCTGTAAACAGCAAAAAATAATCTGACATAACGTTAGCCAATCAGAAAACTCAGAGGCGGATAAGTTTGAGGGTGGGACTACCGGTTTGTGCAAACAATAATAAACAATAATTTTTAAAGTCTGGGTGAGTGCTGGTGGGTTGCTAAGTAGTTGCTAGAGTATTCTAAGTGGTTTTCTAGTTGTTGCTAAGGGGTTGCTAGGGTGTTCAGGATGGTTTATAGTGTGTTGCTAAGTGGTTGTCAGGGTGATAAGAGGTTGCTAGGCGTTCTGGGTTGTTGTTCGGTTGTTGCTTAGGGGTTGTCAGGACATTACTAAGTGGTTGTCACGGTGTTAAGAGGTTGCTAGGCTTTCTCGGTTGTTTAGGTTGTTGCTTATCAGGACATCGCCAAGTGGTTGTCAGGATGTTAAGATGTTGCTAGGGGTTCTGGGTTGTTAGGACATTGCTAAGTGGTTGTAAGGGCATTTCTGAGTGTTGCAAGGGTCTTGATAAATGGCTACTATGCTTTTCTAGATGTTTGATAGGTGCTCTGTTTGGATACTAAGGTGTTGCTAAATGGTTGGTTTTCTGGGTGGTTACTTTGTTGTTGCCAAATGGTTGGTAGGGTGTTCAGGGTTGCTAAGGCATTGTTAAGAGTTGCCAGGGTTTTCTAAGCTAAGAGGTTGATAGAGTGTCAATAAGTGGTTGTTAGGGGTTATGTGTGGTTGCTAGGGTGTTGCTAAGCAAATGGTAACTAGCTGTTTGGCTGTTTTAGACGTTTGCTAAAGTGTTCTTGGTGGTTGCTAGAATGTTCTGGGTGGTTGAACAGTGTTTATGGGTGGTTGTCAAGGCACTGATATGTAGTTAAGGGTGGGTGCCATGTTATCTAGGTGGATGCTTAAGTTTTGTTAAGTGGTTACTAGGGCATTTTTAAGTGGTTGCTAGGGTATTTCTAACTGGCTACTAGGCAGTTCTAGATGCTTGCTAGGTGTTCTGGGTGTTTTCTATAGTGTTGCTAAGTGGTTGTTAGAATGTTTTTGTGGCTTTGGGGTGTTGCTAAGTGGTTGCTAGGGGGTCTAGGTGGGTATTGCTAAATTGTTTCAAGTGTATTCTTAAGTGGTCACTAGGTGGTTTCTAGAACGTTGCTAAGTGGTTGTTAGTGTGTTCTTAGTGGTTGCTAGGGGGTCTAGGTGGGTTTTACAGATGCTTGCTTTGGCAAGAGCACTAATTAATATGGTCAACCCTGGAAATGTGTGACAGGAAATCTGATCTCCGAGCAGCACTCAGAAACATGCTCTCCCAAAGGCCTGCGGTCAAGAGGGGTGAAGGGGTCGCCTCACTGCACATCCCTTCAGACAAAGATTGATCTTTAAACCTCTCCATTCCCAGACACGCCACATGTCCACACCATCAGAGTTAACAGCCCAAAAGATCCTGCCTGCATGATCCTATAAACAAATATTTGAAGAGTCTTGAAGTGGACTGATACTATTTTCATGCAATGTCAGATAGGATTTTATTTCATGAAGCCATTTATATGGAATGTAAAGGCATCAGTAGGTGGCACAGAAAAGTGTCTAACTTTTTAGAGCGCTTTGAATTCATCAGCTGTAATCACTTACACAAGCTGCTTGAGACGTGGAAAAATATCTTCCATGCATGGCATGATAGTGCAGCTCCATACTGAGCAGGATATGAGAAAACTATTTTTGTCCTCAACAATTTTGGGATTATCCACATGCGTACTTTGTTTATAGAGTCACAGCGAAGGTTCCTCTCAGATGTGGTCATGTGTTTGATGCCCTCCTCTGGTGACTTCAGTGTATTGAATAAATAGGAAATGTCTGTAATAAGTGGATGGAAAAGCCTCTTGCATGCGTTATGCTTTCAAGCCACAAAATCAGACACACAGTTTACACGAAATACTTGTCAAGTATGTGGTGGTTTGCCTTCGATCAGTTTCCTGTTGAGAATTAGGTAAATGTTTCCATCTTTATCTTTCAGAATATATTGTCACCACAGGAAGTATATACTGAATAAATTATGTGTATTATGATTGTCGGTTTATCCAGTGACCTGGTGACCTTTTGTGATACATTAGTGCTGTTTTATTCTTCATATAGTGTGCACATGGCATACATTGTATATCAATGTATTTGTTATGTTATGTATGTATTTCTCCTCTTAATTTCCCAAGATATCAAAACAAAAGTCAATATTAATCATTTCTCATCAGATTCTATAAGAGTCAATAAAGCCAAAACAGTTTCAAAACACTCTACTTGAGTTGTATACTTGATATTTTAAATCGTTCTAAGGAAGCATCTGAAACAATGTATTACCTAGATCTCGGAAGCAATCACATTTCTCATAAGCGCAAATTAACTTGTCCAGTAAACATCTCGGTTGTCAACTTCATCTCGCTCCCCATCTCTTAATTAGAGGAGGTTATTATGTTTTGCGCTTCCTTATTAGTCGCTAAACAAATGTCTATTAAAATAGGGGAAAACCTGCTGATAGCAGTCCAAACATTTCCTGGAAAAACACACATAGAATGGCCAGTTATTAATATATTATTTCCAGTGAAGTCCTCTCTGTAGCTGATTCATGTTTGCAGCTGAACATGTGGTGAAATCATAGCGAATCATGCATTTGTTGCACAAACAGTTTTGTAACTTTCAAGCTATAAGCTTGAATCAGTTTTTCATGTGTAAACGCAGGTTTGTTTGGGGTAAATAAAAATAAAAATAGTCATTTCTTTTTCTTCTGGTCCACCGGTAGTATTCATTTCTGACCTGTCCATGTGCTTACCTGTTATTGTTTATCATTGATCTCTGTGTTGGAGGGCTGTATTCATGCGTTCCTGGATGTGACTCAGAGTATGACAGGAACTCTCTTGCGTAACCCATGCACTTCGAGGGTCTTCGTCCCCGCCGCCGCGTTCATCACTGTCTCGCACAGTAGTTTCTTGTGCGAGACAGTGATGAAACGCGGCGGCGCAAGAAACTACTAAAAACTGACGTGTAAAGCCATAGAGGTTTCCATTGTGTCACATCTTGACCACTGTTTTCCACGTTGGTCGATCTGCATTCAACTGCACGTCTCTATTTCTTCTGCATCCTCATGCGTAAAGACATCATAAGAGTATTTTCATGTTGGACAAACATTCAGTAGTACTGGACTGATAGTCCCCTGACATACTTTTACAAACATTTTTTTTGTAAACGTATGAAAAGCTTTCACATGCTTGGTGGTAAATAATTCACATATCTTTACTGTTGGGCGGAAACCTTCATATTTCGTCTTTTATTGTCATAAATCATTATTCGTCACACTTTTTCGTCTGTCCGTGAAATATTTCACCAATGAAAAGTTTTAAAAAGAGCTTGTGACTTATCCTCATAACTCCATTGGCTCCTTAAACTGTCAGTCAGACCTCATGCAGTTTGGACCGTCTCTGCTTGTTTTCAATGCAAGGGTAAATAAAGAACTGGTTATTTCAGCCCGTTCTCATCCCAAGGCGTCATATACTGACGCTTTTGACATTTCGTCTACATCGAATGCACATGGCACCCTTTAGCGTCAATATGAGACGCAGATATATATGGGCCAGAAGGCGCCTCCTAGCGGTCTAACCCTAACCTTACCCCAGACCTAAACCTACCCATAACCGAACAAAGCTCTGTGCGTGTCATATTGACGCTAAAGGGTGCCATGTGCGTTCGATGTAGACGTCAAAAGCATTAATATATGACGTCCAAGGATGAGAATGCGTTGGTTATGTACTGCATTTTTTTACTCAAGAAACACAATATATTTAAAGGCTATGTGATATGCATTTTAAGAGCGGAGTAGAGTGTCTTAGCATTTGTCGTCGAGTCATAGGCAGTACTGTCTTAAATAGCCAAAGGTAGCACTTCATCTTCAATAACATCAGATTTTGGCCAAATGAAAAATGAACATCCATATAGTAAAGCTGCGTGTCCACCAAAGTGTTTTTTAGCCAGCTGAAAATGCTAGACGCTCTGCTGAAAACGCGAAAATCCTTGTTTTTTTTGTTTTTTTAGTTACTGTTACTAGTATCTCATTTTACAGATAGTTTGTTTCTGTATTGTTAAAAATGGCGATACAATGTAAAGTACTTGCTCTGGCTCTTGTTTTAAATTATTTTTGTTCTGTTATTATGCTTCTTGTTGGTATCATCTGTTTACGTTGTCAAGCAGAATGTGACGGTTGGTTGATGTGGTATCTGTCCCACCCCTCCTCCACTCTGATTGGACGGCTGGATAAAAAGTGTCAGTGTTGCCTCAGTGTTTTACCCAAAAACTATAGACCTTATGCACCAGAGAAACAAGGGCGCCACCATCTTTAGAATATTGTCTTTGAACTTCCGATTTTGCAGTCGCTCTGTATATTCCTACAGTCTATGGTATATTCCTATGGCATTGCTGTCCAGGAGTAATTAGCTTTTGAAGTGGATTTACTTAATATAAAGTTAACAAAAGTTATTGAAAGTTATCATGAGGATTGTAATGTTTAAACCAGATGTCTTAACAAATGTCAGTAGACCGGGAAGATTTTAAAACGAGCCGTTCATTCATAAATGCGCAAGATTGCTGTGAAAATAAAAGCGGAAGTCAAGCGCAGCGCTGAAAAGGGGCGGGGCTACATAAGGTCTATAGAGCTGGTAAGTCCCGCCCCTTCCGCTAACCCCGCTGGACCTCTAGGTTGAAAAATCGTCAATGCAAGTGAATGGGAGAAAATAATTATTTTCTGATCCCGTTTGAATTGTGCCATGAATGTGAACATATGTTGTCTGTGAATTTTTTAGATAATATTTCGTGTGAAGAATGCTACAATTTAGCGGGTAGAAGTTTGATACGGTTAGACTTTGTGTGAGAGCACTTTGTGGACTACAACTCTTCGCTGCTTTCGACGCGTTTGAAACGTCAACACCACTAGCACACGGACACTAGCTCACGGATCCCGCTAAACATGGTTGTGTCTTTGGTGCACTTCACCGCCTTCTTTCAGGGAGAGGACAAAATCGTTGAGGTTGGTGAAAACCACGGGTAAGTCAACTTTATGGGGTGACGTCACATAGGCGACATGTAGTCTTTCTCGTTATGGCTTTTCCACAACTGCTAGCCGAAGAATCATACCATATACTGTCAAACTCGTAACATGAAAGATTATATAAAAAATTCACAGACAACATATGTTCACATTCATGGCAAAATTCAAACGGGACCAGAAAATAATTATTTTCTCACATTCACTTGCATTGACGATTTTTCAACCTAGAGGTCCAGCGGGGTTTTACGGATGGGTGGGACTTACCAGCTCTATAGAATTACACAAGACTCGTCACTCGTATTGTTTTCAATGGAGAAAAGTGCAACGCTCCAAATGGCGGAATACGTCCCGCCTTCTAAATAAGAGCCAATCGGCGATTGGTAAAGTTGTCGTGTCACTGCAGCGTTAGAAGCTCCGGTTCCCATAGAAACAGTCAGACACACTTCCACTGCGCATTAGCTTGATCTAACCTGAACATTTTCGTTTTCTGTCATGATTTGAGCGTTTAGAAACCAAATTTATGAGACAGTTGTCCGATTTCATTTGTAATTTCAAATATGAAATTTAATCGTAAGCTTGGCGAACAGTTTTGGAGAATTTGATGTTTCCTCATTCCAAGAGACAGGAGCTGCACTTGCAAGCCTGAGGGGCGTTTAAAAGATGGCCGCCGAGTAAAATGACTTGTCTTAAAGGGACTTTGGTTTTTCCCCAAAGTTGAACAGTCTTCAACTCTTGGCGACTAGTAAAAACTTAGAGCGCTCAGCGCCTCCTTACACTCATGACCATTTACAAACACGGCGCTCCAATTGAAAACAATTCGAAAAATATGCTAGCCATGGGAAAAAAACGCTTTGGTGGACACACGGAATAAACTTTAGAACCTGTAAGTTGATGAAAAAGTAACTTTACTGCCTCAGATGTGGCCGTTCTAATGACGGACAAAACGCATAGCCTATGTCCGACTCTATGTCCAAAATTCGCTGGTAAAAAACTTTGTAACTTGATTTCCGGTAAAATGTTAATAATATAATGTCACATGCAAGTGTCTGTCCATAAATAATGCCATTATGTAAACTTTGACAACATGTTTAATTATTTAAAAAGTACAGTTTTCTTATTCTATTTCCTGAAAAGTAATACATGCTGCAATTACAATATGTCATATGCTCTCAGTTCTGTTTAACTGAACGGAAGTAAAATGGCTTCCTTCACTTTTAAAATAAAAAATAAAGATTACAGTTAAAACACATAAGGTTTTTACTGTCTGAGGCCGTCGGTGAACGCTGTTAAGTTCTACAAACAGTTATTCTCTAATTAAAAATCATCTATATCCAGCAACAAATTCTGTTATACATTCATTTATCCAAAGTGACTTACAAATTAAATTTTCAGAGGGGGGAATATCAGTAACTAAAACTAAAACAATAAGAAAATGTGTTCATTACTTAAAATAAACATGAACTAAAATAAAATCTAAATAATCTTAGCTAGCTGCTAAGACAACATTTTCAGGCCATTTAGTACGAAAATAACCTAAACGGCCTGGTTTCACAAACAGGGCTTAAGGGTGACCTTTGACTGATCTTTTGTTGTTTGTTGGGCTTGACTAATGAATTCAAGCTTGGTCTCTCAGTGCAGCAGCTATAGGTGTTTTCCTGGGTGTGACAGATTTCAGTAGTGAAATATACGACAGGGACGACTTCACAGTATAACCACTGAAAGGAACGGGTGAACGTTAGCGAGAGAGGACGAACCAGAGCGAAGACGAGTAGAGACACAGCCCGGGTTTATTTTTAGCACTCCTTTCCACCTCTGCCACCCACCTTTTCGGGATTGTTGTTGTTGAAAAAGGTGGGCCCGCTGACGAATGATGTCAAATGTTGTCAGTGGCGGTTCATCACGTCCACCTCAAAGCTCGCTGGGAATTACCCAGTGTCGGTTTGAGCTCTTTCGCCGTCCATATCGCTCTGCAAACTGAAATCTCATTACAGTTTCCACTCAGGAAATTCTGTGCCTCATACAACCATATGAATGCGTTTATGGTGGCAATTTTTTTCCATCATACTTGCTTTTATTTGACCATTTTTATTAGGGCGAAAAGTGAATTATACCTGTGTCGTCTTTCAGTGTGTTTTCATATTCCAATGATTTATGTACTCACTTTGCTGTAAATCCAGTTACCACACTTTATTTAAGAAAATCTCTGTCGTTTCCCTGAATTTGGTCTTTTTGTGGAGTTCCTCATTCAAACCTAGAGGTTCCTATATTTATATCTGTCTCAAAGCTTTCTGTAAATCTGTCTAGATATGATTTTAGGGAATTAAAGAAGATGCATCTCTCAAAGAAAGACATAATAATTCTTCACTTCCTCAAACCATATCTGGCAGTTATAGAAATGTCCTGGGTTCAATACAAGTTAAGTGCAAGTATTATTGGGTTTAAAGTCTAATGGTTATAATTTCCAAAGTGAGTGTATTTTAACATGAGTTTGGTGCATTGATGCAATTCCCTATAGACTTTCATTTGAATTCCATTACTGTGATTTTTTTTTTTTTTTTTTTTACAAACTGAGGAACAATTCACCCTGTAAAAAGCTGTAACATGCAATCCTTATCTTAAAGAGCTATCTCTACCGATTTAACCCATAAAAATAAGAATTGTTGTAAACTAATGAACATACAGGTGGGTTCAGTGATGTTAAATATTTTTATATGATATATAACAATGTATGATATTAAAAATATAATAAATCAAATATTAAAAATATAATATTTTTATATTAAAACCAGTTAATTTAGATGTTACCATTTTTAGGTTACCATTTTACAGAGCCCATAAAAGGACATGGTGAAAGGAGGAAATTATGAGATGGGAGGAAAAATTATGTCAATGCTTTTGCGTCCTCTCACAAATGTTTTACATTCCCTCAAGAAACTTTGTGTTCGCTCACAAAATTATTGCGTTCCACAAGTTTCTCAGGGGAACGCAAACATTTTGTGAGGGAATGCAAAAGCTTTTTTCCATCTTCATGTCCATTTAGGGGTTCAGTACAAAAAAAAATAATGAAAAAATTGAAGAAAAAATTGTTTCCTATACACTTCAACATTAAACTCAGTAGACAAGACAGGTATTGACACAAATTTCACAGTTTGATTCAATTTCGATTCACAAGCTTGCGATTCGATCCAGATTCAGTAGCCTACATGGCACATTTTCTCAAGGAAAAAAAAAATCTCTCAACTAATGCTTAAGGTCACTGGACGTGTTTTTTTTTTTCTTTTTTCTGAGGTAAATGTGATGTTACGTGAGATTGTTTAGCAGCTGTTTTAATGACGTCTTAATGCTTTTGAAACACAGATTGAGTGATTACATGAAACATGATACGGATTTCGGTAAGTTGTACTGTGTCTTTTAACATACCTTCAGATGTTCATTCATGATTAGGGCCTATTTGTTGCTGTAACTGGTTTTAAAGCGAAGATGATCAGTTCACGCGCTGTCCCTTCTCTTGAACGGAGGCACTACAGCGATCTATCACGCCACATTAAACGGCATTAATTATTTAAATTTCGTAGTTCGTAGACTTTGTTTTATCATATATTTCAGCTTCCACGCACGTCTTTCAAAATAAAAGTCCCGTTACAGTAAATAAAACGTTTTTTTTTTTACTGCACACTCGACCCACCAGCGGGTCGAGAAACACTGATTTAGACAACTTTACTGCTCAAGTGACACATTTTTGTGAAAAGTGTAATATAAGCACTTTAACTAAATTTACTTTAACAAGTTTTAAAACCCTCTGTAAGGACTTTCCCCATTGACTTCCATTGTTGTGCATTACTGT
>NC_138235.1:13724939-13729939 GCF_964197995.2 Scardinius erythrophthalmus | reverse complement strand
GTAATTGAAACTTTCCGGCCCAGAAAGTTAGTAAAGACCATGTTTAAAATAGTCCAAGTGACTACAGTGGCTCAACCATAAGTTTATCAAGCGATGAGAATACTTCATGCTCAAAAAAAAAAAAAAAAAAAAAAAAAAAAAACGACTTTATTCAACTATTCATTTTCTTCTGTGTGGGCCTCTGAGTGTGATGCTGGCCATTAGTGAGTCTACGTTCTGATGTACAGCCCAGAAGCGCTGCGCTGTTGTCATTACTTTTCAATGTCTTTACTAACTTTCTGGGCCGGCAAGTTTAAATTACAGAGAAGCCTATGGAGGAGTGAGACAGCTCTCAGATTTCATCAACAATATCTTAAAGTGTGTTCCGAAGATGAACAAAAGTCTTACGGGGTTGGAACAACATGAGGGTGAGTAATTACTGACAGTATTTAAATTTTTAGGTGAACTAACCCTTCAAGTTTGAATAGTGCATTTTCATGTCTATTTGCTCAAAAAGAGAGGTGACCGTTAACGTCTTTACTAATCTGTTCGATAGGACATTTAAACATTTGATCGGAATTGAAAACTGAAACCGGAAAGTTCTGCGCTTGTGCAGTGACGTATGACGCACGGAACGAGCTGCTGTTGTTGAATGAAGAGTCATTAATGGCTGTTGTGTCATTCTAAAATTCTCCTTCCACTCATCGTCTGTGAAGTGCAGCAGGAGAATGTCGTCCCACCAGTCCTTGCTTCAGACTCATCCACAGACGCCTTGTTTTGGGCGTGGGAAGGGGCGTTTTCACTGCTAAATATAAGCAGCACGCCACAAAGTTTCATGTGCTCATAGTCTCCTAATTAGGACCTGAAATTGTCCTAAAAAACGTATTAAGTCTGTTTTTTTACAACAAAGAAAAGAAGCAATGATTGGAGGACTCTGTAAATTCGTGTGAAGAACTGTGCGGGTAAACCTCACTTTCCCTGGCCTCAAGAGGCGCACTAGCGACTGACTCTGGCTCGAATACCACTCAGAGCGGTGCGAGTAGTGTCATAATAAGATTAGTAGTCTACAATTTGAAGCTTGTGACAATATAAACAGGCACACAATAATAATAATTAGTTACAATTATATAGCGCTTCTGGGTACTCAAAGCACTTTGAACATATGGAAGGGGTGCATTTCCCGAAAGCATCGTTATCCAACTATGGCCGCAAGTTCTGTCGTTATCAGCGTAGTTCAACGAGTCTGTGTTTCCCGAAACCATCGTTCCTACAAACATTCGTAAACAGTATCACGACGTTGTGTGTTTGGAACGGCAGCTCTCGAGCTGTGGTTAGAAGCAGTTTCTTGTTTGCATGACATGTGGACTCAATAAATCCTTTTCTTGAGCCAAATAAGCAAGCTGACATTCAGTACAATCTGCATCTTTTATTTAGAATACATACAATTGTCATTCACGTCTTTTAGTTTGTAAAGAGATTTAAAGCGACGTTTTTGAAGAGTGCGCATGTGCGAACGTGATCTAGCCTATAAGAATGAGCCTATGATTGAATCTATGTGTGACATCAATAACCAACGTGGTTGAACGACTGATTTGCGACAGTACGGTTTCGGGAAACAGTCGTGACTAGCTAGTTGATTTCTTCAATGATGCATCGTACTATAGTAGTGAAGCAGCGAGTTACGCCGTTGTATGGGAAACACACCTCTGGATGGTGACGGCAGCCATATTGCGCCATATTACACACTTATTGGTGGAGAGGAGACGGAGTGATGAAGCCAAGCAGTATGTATGGGGAGGATTAGGAGGCCATGATGACGGACAGAGGCCAAAGGGAAAATTTGGCCAGGATGCCGGGGTTACACCCCTACTCTTTTTCCGAAGGACATCCTGGGATTTTTTATGACCACAGAGAGTCAGGACTCGGTTTAACGTCTCATCCGAAGGACGGTGCTCTTTGACCGTATAGTGTCCCCGTCACTCTACTGGGGCGTTAGGACCCACACAGGCCACAGGGTGAGCGCCCCCTACTGGCCTCATTAACACCTCTTCCAACAGCAACCTAGCTTTCCCAGGAGTCTCCCGTCCAGGTCCTAACAAGGCTCTGTCCTGCTTAGCTTCAGTGGCCAACCAGTCTTGGGCTTTATTTAGTGTTCATGCAAACACGTTCGGATTCATCAGCCTTAATGAATTCATTCAGTTTTAAACAAATTGTGTCCATGTAAACGTATAGCTACAGTTGCTACTAATTGCATATTTTAAAGAATAAGGCAGGGTTCGGGTTTGATTCCCTGGGAATGCAGGCCTGACAAAATGTGTACCTTGTATGCAATTAAGTCATTTTGGATAAAAGCGTCTGCCAAATTCATAAATGTAAATATTCATCGGTATCAGCGTATTTGGCTGATGTTATACTGCAGGCATTAAAGGGTAAAGGGAGGTTGAGAGTTGAACAGAGCCGTCGTAACTGCTGACATTTCCACACAACAGACTCCGGGCCTGTGCATGACTCTTTTACTGTCTATCCAAATGCCACAGAGAATCCGATTAAAGCTTATCAATGGCTGCTATTATAACGCCACCCATCCCAATCAAACCTGCCACATTAGCGGAGGAACACTGCCATGCTTTCATTGAATGTGTGTGTGTGTGGTTATTTTAGAAGAAGGTAGAGTAGCTGAAATTGAAAGAGCACATTGAGGCCAGAGATGTAATCAAATCTGGTTGATTCATATGACTAGTTTGCTGGCATTCCCAGCCATCAGTTTCCCAATACTGCGTTGTCTCAGAAATAGAAAGAGAAAGAAGGAGAACGAAGGGGAGAATATGGTTTCTGTATGAAGCAAGGGGAACAAACCTTGTTCTCTTGGATCTCCCAAATTTAATAATTATGACAGAGTGGAGTGGGGTTATAAAAAAAAAAATTACTTTGACCTTTCTGTATGAACTATTTTTAATTTAAGAATTTCTTACTGAGACTTTGAGAAAATCTGAGTGTTGCTTGTTCATGCAGCACCATCATGATGCTAGGGTGTTGCTATGCTCTTATTAAGGAGTTCTGATTGGTGGTTATGTTGCAGTCCTGTTGCTAGGATATTCTGGGTGGTTTCCAGGGTTTTGCTAAGCAGCCATTAAACTGGTCCAAGTGATTGTTAGCCCGTTGCTATACGGTTGCTAGGGTGTTCTGGGTGGTTGCCAGGACATTGCATATAAGCAGTCACTAATGCATTCCAAGTGATTGTTAGTGCTATATGGTTCCTAGAGTGTTTTGGGTGGCCGCCAGGGTGTTGCTATATAGAAATGCTACATATATATATATATATATATATATATATATATATATATATATATATATATATATATATATATATATATATATATATATATATATATATATATATATATATATATATATATATATATATATATATAGTATAGCATTTCTTAGGCTCTAGGATATTCCAGTCTCTAAACTTGAATTGGTCCTCCTGTGTAAGTCTGTGTTTCTTTGGGGGTTTTTTTTGTCTTTTTTATCACCAGGTAAAAACTGTAAGTTCAATCATACCTGAGCAATAAGTGCTTGGCAAGTGCTTTAACTTAAAAAAAACTTAGCAAACACCATGAAAAATAATCACAGTCCAAGAGGGTTGATCATTTCACTGGATGAAAAACATCACTAAGAAGAGTGTAAATGAGTCTGTGTCACTGTGGTTTTCTCGCCTGACGGGACAGCCATGAAAATCAGGGAAACTCAACAGGCAGAGAGGAACTGCTCTGGCAGTCTGAGGAAATCAAATTGCCTCAAACTATCACTTTTTTTTTTTCTTCACTAAAATGTTTTTCTCCCAAGATGTAAACCACGAGCACAGCATCCCGTGTGAATTTGGACTGACATATTTATGGTCGGATGTTTTTTCCTTCATTATTTCGCTGAGGGGACACACCATGCTCATGATTAACTGGTGTTGGCCTGTTAGAGAGGATCTCATTAGTGTGAAACACGTTTAAGTTTGTGTTTGTCGGCAAGAGGATTGAGAAAAGTGAATAATGGCTAACAGCCACTGTCCTCGAAACACTATTATTTTCACATAATAATCAGAAATGTTTCTTGAGCATCAAATCATAATATTAGAGTGATTTCTGAAGGATCATGTGACACTGAATCCTGGAGTAATGATGCTGAAAATTCAGCTTTGATCACAGGAATAAAGTACATTTTACAATATATTACAATAGAAAACAGTTCTTTTAAATTCTAATAATATTTCACAATATTACTGTTTTTACTGTATGATCAAATGAATGCAGCCTTGGTGAGAAGAAGAGACAAAAGACAAACAAAACACTCAAACTGAGCTCAAACTTTTAAATGGTAATGTATATTACACACCTTTACCAGCTTATTAAAGAAACAGTTTTATTTCTGTCATCATTTACTCCCCCTACAAACACGAGTAAACATAAACATGAGTTCATAGTCAGAACTCAGAACCCACACATTTTGATTTCTCGTCTTTTCATAAAGAGAGGAGCGCTAGTGTACACCTGTGTCTGTTCTGTGGAAGTGTGTGACTGAGGCTGAGCACTTCCTGTTATACCGAACACATTCTCTCTTTATCTTTTGCTAACTGGTATTTAACGAAAGAACCCCTGATGTCTATCATACATGTAAAAACAAAAGTGTGTTTAAATCATTTATAGAACATGATGCAAAGATAAATGTTAATCAGACGTTTAAGCTTCTGCATGCAAGAGCTAAGTCAAGACCACCTAAAATACTTTTTCTAATTTAATACAACAATTATTTATAACAAACAAGGTTTCAAAAGGGGTTTTCCCCTAAAAACCTCTCAGTGAACAATTCTTAAAAGAAGCATTTTAAACATGTAAAAAAATCTTTCCCACTATAAAGAACCGTATTGTAGAATGGGACGTGGATGTTAAAGGTTCTTCACGAAAGCATCAGTGCAAGAACCTTTATTTTTAAGAGTATTTGCCCATTTCTGCTTTCAGATATATGCA